>NC_057799.1:167550408-167683292 GCF_018294505.1 Triticum aestivum | reverse complement strand
TTAACAACTTTCAGAAAAAGTTCACGAGTTCAAATAAATGCTCAAGAACTCAAAAACTTTGTGAATTTGAAAAAAAAAATCATGGCTAAAAAAATATGATACGAGTTTGAAAAAGTTGACGAACTTGATTTTTTGCGAATTTTCGAAAAAGTGCACGTATTCAAGAAAACTTCGTGAATTTTAAAAAAATCATGAATTTATAAAAAGTTTGCTAATTTGATAACCTTTTGTGATTTAAAAAAACAAGACAAAAAGGGGAAACGGAAAAAAGAAAAAGTGGAAACAAAAAAAGCAAATAAAAAAGGGGGGGAAATCAGAAAGAAAACCCAGATGGGGAATCCTCTAGATCCTAAAATCAAAAAAGCAAACTGCGATCGTGAAAACCTGGCGCGCACTCACGAAAACCTAGCGTTGTGTGGATGTGAAGAAAAAAGTTAATGGGCAGAGTGCATGAGCGAGAGAGGTGTGCGTTGGTTTGCAGATTGTCCTATAACCGGCGCTAAGGGCTCCGAATAGGATTTTGGGTCCTAGGCTGAAGGGGGCCACAGGAAAAGAAAGAGGTTAAAACTGGAACAAAACAACACACAAGGGTACCATACTTTCAAGTGATAATGTCACTTAGATGTGACATAACAATGTCTCGTCTAGATGAGCCTTAGATAAACCCAATTTATTTTTACTCGGGGTAAGTCTAATGAATCATGCTGCTTGTACCACTGAAGTTATAGTTTTACTGAAACTAAAGAACACTTATTTGACAAGTCTTTTGCCTTGTTTAAAAAAAAGAACACTTATTGCTAATAACAAATGGAGTGATTTAAAAAAAATGGAGTTTAAGTCAACGTGAAAATACTAACAAAACAGTTTAAGGATTTGGACCTTCAGTTGACATCATTGTTTATTCGAGAAGAGTCAAAACATTGTCGCTACAAACGATACAAAAATATTTAAAAGATACAAGAAAATTACAAGACCAGCGCACTGATTAAATACATAAAAATCTTCTGAAGGAGAAATCAGTTGCAAGTTATCACACCGATAAATGAGGAAAAAAAATCAACAACTTAATTTGATCCTCTCCGACTAGCATTTCGGAAGATCGGATGGCGGGGGGAGCAGCTTCTGGTTCGGTAGGCTCCCGTCTAGCACTAGCCATGCCATTCGTAGTCCCCAAGTTGTGTGCACCTCCAAATGGCAATGCATGAACCATACAACTGCGGATACATGCATATCACACGTATGAGCACAGGCTAAACATCCAGTTGCATGAATATAGAGAGTATATGCAACTCTGCTTACCTGGGTTGTCAGCAAGGAACCGTATGGCAACCCATCCACCAGCCGGCACATTCACGGTGTTCCGCTCGACGGGGTCGACGAGGTTAAACCTCATTGGGTCATTCACAGGGTCGTAGTTGCCAAACCTTTGCCCGACAACGAAGAAGTTGAAGCCGTGCAGGTGCAGAGGGTGGCTCTCGATGCCAAGGATGCTCGTGTCCTGCATCACCAACTCCACCGTCGCGTTGAATGGCAGCACGAGCAGCTTGGTCCCGGTGGCCACATTCCTGTTGTTCGGCGATACCCCAGTGTAGTTGAATTGTGAGAGGGGCATGACCGGAAAGTTTGACCCGTAGACACCTCGAGACTTGCCTGTGAAGTGCGACTGAAGGAGCGCCGTCGAAGGAAGCACCAGGGAGATGTTGTTGATGGCCGCCGCAAGCTGTGTGGTGTTGGTAGGCCCCTGGCACGTCGCATTCACGGGGCAAGGGCGTGTGCCCAACCCAACCGTGAAGAAGAACCGCTTGTCCACTGACTGTGGCACGGTGTCACCACGGCAGTGTAAGGCACCACCGCGTGACTGCTAGTTGGCTGTGCCAAGCGTGAGTGCGTGCGTGAGCCAGCTGTAAGTGTATGTGTGGCCGGTGCGTGAGCCAGCTGGGTCGAGGGGTACTTAACCCCCGCGTGAGCGTTGTATTGGACAGGCTGTTATTTGAGTAAACTAAATATCTCTCCCAGTTTTTCTCTCGCTCACCCTCTTCCTCACGCCATCCTCATCCCCTTTCTCTCATCTGCCTACTCTGGTCTCCTCGATCCAGATCAGGGCGTGACATTTGGTAATCAGAGCCGCCGAATCCTACCGAAAAATTTTCTCCGCTGCCTCCACAAACCTCTTGGCCTTGATCTGTAACATCCACCGCCGCGGGTGTGATCTGCTTCGGCAAGTCGCCCAAAATCCTCGGCGGGGTTGGATCGGCTCAGAGCGGAGCAACGGCGCCGTCCAAACCATCGGTTCATACGCGACAGCTGCTGTCTGCCATGGACGACAACACCAGCACGCTTAAGGCGCTCATGGAGACCGTTCTCTCGCGCCTCGACGAGCAGAAGGCCGACAACGAAAAGCGACTCGAGGTGCAGGCCGCCTTCAACGCGCAGGTCGCGCAAGATCTGCGGGCGCTGTCCAAGCAGGTGGATCTCACCCAGGCCGACGTCGACGAGACTCGCAAGGCGCTCGAGAGGTCGCCGTCGCCGTGCGGATCGGGACCGGGCGCCGTCCTCAACCCGTCACCACCTCCACCCCCGCCGCCTCCTCTGCGCCCTCCACCCGTGCACCAACAACAACAGGGACCACCACCGTCCCCACGCCTCGCAGATCAGCGGCCGCCTCTGCTTCAGGCGCCGCTCCAGCAGCAGAATGAGCCACAACTCCACCAACACCACGACAACTACATCAAGCCGCCCAAGCACGATTTTCCGCGCTTCGACGGCACGGCGCCATAACTCTGGTTGGATCGCTGCCGCGCCTACTTCGACCTCTACCGCGTGCCGCCGTCAAGCTGGGTGACCACGGCGACGCTGTACATCGAGGGCCAGGCCGCGCACTGGCTGCAGGCATTTCGTCAAACACATGCTGGCTTGGGCTGGGAGGCGTTCTGCGCAGCGATCATCGAGGAATTCGGCGCCGACGAGTTCGAACTGGAGATGCACAAGCTTCTCCAACTCCGGCAGAGCGGCACCGTCAACGAATACCGCCAGGAGTTCGACAGCCACATGTACCACCTCCTGGCGCTCGACCCATCGCTCTCCACCAAGTTTTTCATCACGCAGTTCTTGTTGGGCCTCAAGGACGAACTGCGCGCGGCCGTGCGTCTCCAAGCCCCCACCAGCATCACGCGCGCGTCGATCCTTGCCCACATCCAAGAGGAGGAGCTGAACACGCCACGAGCGCGGCCGCGACCACAACCCCAAGGCCGCCCACCTCCAGCGCCACCAGCGGGCCCGGGCGCCGCGCCACGCCAACAGCCTGACGACTATACGCGCGAGCGTCAACTCAAGGAATTTCGCCGCGCCAACGGGCTCTGCTTCAAGTTAGGCGATCGATACAGCCGCGAGCACCGCTGCAATCCGCAGGCGCAGCTGCTCACGATTCAGGTCGGCGCATATGGCGAGGTGCTCACTGATGACGTCGTGCACGCGCTCGACTTGCTCGACGCTCCAGAGCCTGCCGTCCCTCCTCCGGAGTGCTGCACCATCTCTGCGCACGCGCTGGACGGCTCAGAGGCGCCCAACACCATTCGTCTCCGCGCACTGGTGGGCAACCAGGTGATGCTGCTACTGCTAGACTCCGGAAGCACGCACAGCTTCGTCAACAAATCCTTCGTCGAGCGTGTCAGTGCAGAGACACAAGAAATCGCTACCCTGGACGTGCGTGTGGCGAACGGCGATCGCCTCACCTGCTCTCGCCAAGTCCCTGAGCTCAAGTGGTGGATGCAGGGCCACACCTTCTCGACGCCGATGTACGAGCTCGACACCGGCGCCTACGACGGCATACTTGGCATGGATTGGTTGGAGAAAAACAGTCCGATGACATGTCACTGGCAAGAGAAATTCATCTCATTCCTCCACGACGGCGAGTTGGTCACCCTGCAAGGTGTTCGACCCAAGACGACACCAACGCTCGCGGCCGTTCAGCCGGCCGAGCTCTGCAAACTGATCGCTGGCAATGATATCTGGGCTATGCCATGGTGGAAATGCAACCTCCCAGACCAAAGTCGCGCATTCCATCACAGACGCCGATCAGCGATTTATTGGAGGAGTTTGCTGATGTCTTCGCCACACCAACCGGTCTGCCTCCTCATAGGCAGTACGATCACGTAGTCACTTTGGAAGAAGGAGCTCAACCTACAAACACACGACCGTACCGTTACTCGCCACTCCAGAAAGACGAAATCGAGCGTCAAGTGAAAGAAATGCTCGATGCCGGCGTGATCACACACTCGGTCAGCCCATATGCTGCTCCGGTGCTGCTAGTGAAGAAAAAGGACGGGACATGGCGGTTCTGTGTCGATTAGAGACGCCTCAACGACATCACAGTGAAACAAGTTTCCGTTGCCAATCGTGGACGAGCTCCTCGATGAACTAGCCGGCGCTGCTTTCTTCTCCAAGCTCGATCTGCGGGTAGGCTATCACCAAATCCGCATGCGTGAAGAGGACGAACACAACACTGCATTCAAAACACACCACGGGCATTTTCAGTTCCGCGTGATGCCGTTCGGCCTGACAAATGCGCCTGCAACTTTTCAATGCTTAATGAACGCGATCTTTGCCAAGTATACACGTAAGTTTGTCATCATTTTTCTTGACGACATTCTAGTTTTCAGTGAGACCTGGGAAGAGCACTTGGAGCATCTTCGCCTCGTCCTGAGCCTGCTCCGCGAGCACCAGTTATACGCCAAGGTGTCGAAGTGTTCATTCGCACAAGATCACATCGATTACCTCGGCCACGTCATCTCCAAGCAGGGCGTGGCGACGGACTCTAAGAAGACAGAAGCCATCGCTCAGTGGCCTACTCCGACCAATGCCACCGAGCTGCGCGCGTTCTTGGGGCTCACAGGCTACTACCGTAAGTTTGTGCCGCACAATGGGATCATCGCTAAGCCCCTCACACTGCAGCTCACCAAGAAAGGATTCGAGTGGCCCGAATCCGCGCAGCGCGCCTTCGACACGCTCAAGCAGGCGATGGTGACCACGCCGGTGCTCGCCCTCCCAGACTTCGACAAGCCGTTCTCGATCGAGACGGACGCATGCGACACTGGCATTCGCGCCGTGCTGGTGCAAGAAGGCCACCCGGTCGCCTACTACAGCAAAGCGCTGGGAGTGAAGAACCAGAAACTCTCAACGTACGAGGAGGAGTTTCTGGTGGTGATGATGGTGGTGGACAAATGGCGCTCCTACCTGCAGCGCGGGCCGTTCACCATCCTCACCGACCACAAGAGCTTGTGCACGCTGGGCGATCAACAACTGGTGACTGACGTCCAGCGCCGCGCAATGTCGAAGCTTGTCGGGATGCAGTTCAAGTTTCAGTACAAGCGCGGCATCGACAATGGAGCTGCGGACGCGATCTCCCGCGTGGGCAGCCACTTCAGCGCCAATGCTCTGTCCCTGTGTCAGCCCGCGTGGATCCAGGAGGTGGCCAATTCCTATGCCACTGATCCGGACGCGCAAGAACGGCTGCAATAGCTTGCACTGCACAGCCCAGATGATGACAAGTACGAGCTGTACCGGGGCCTCATTCGGCGTCAGGGCCGGCTGTGGATTGGCGCAAACACCGCTCTGCGCACTAAGCTCATCAGCGCGATGCACGACAGCACCGTGGGCGGCCACTCCGGAGCAACGGCCACCTACCACCGAGTCAAGAAAGTTTTCGAGTGGAAGGGACTGAAACAAGATGTCGACGAATTCGTGCGCCAGTGCCAGGTTTGCCAGCAAGCCAAGCATGAACTTCGCAAGCCCGCGGGCAAACTGGCACCTCTGCCGATCCCCTCCGCACCTTGGCAAGAGCTGACCATGGACTTCGTCGAAGGACTACCCAAGTCCGAAGGTTACGATACAATCATGGTGGTTGTTGACCGCTTCACCAAGTTCGCTCAATTCGTGCCCTTGCGGCACCCGTTCACGGCGACACAGGTGGCGCGCGTGTTCTGGGACAACGTCGTCAAGCTCCACGGCATCCCCAAATCCATCGTCAGCGACCGCGACAAGATCTTCACCAGTGCGCTGTGGCGCGAACTGCTCGCCGGTGCAGGCACCAAACTCCTCTACTCCACAGCGTACCACCCCCAGACGGATGGCCAAAGTGAGCGTGTCAATCAGTGCATGGAGATGTACTTGCGCTGTGCCGTTCACGACACTCCCAAGCAATGGCGCCGTTGGCTTTCCGCTGCTGAATTCTGGTACAATTCCTCCTTTCACTCCTCGCTGGGTTGCTCTCCCTTCAAAGCGCTGTACGCGGTCGAAGCCAACGAGGGGAGCATGGCCACCTGGCCTGCATCCCAACCAGCCTTGCCGGACGGGGAGCAGTGGGACTGGTCCTTGCATCAGGAAAAACCGCGCGCAAGTCAAGCACAAGAAGTTCGCGGACCTGAATCGAACAGAACGGGTGTTTCAGGTCGGGGAGCAAGTTCTTCTAAAACTGCAACCATATGTACAGAAGTCTGTGGTGAGCCGACCCTGCCCGTAGTTGGCGTTCAAGTTCTTTGGCCCTTTCTCCGTCATCGCCAGAATTGGACCTGCAGCATACAAACTGGAGCTCCCTGCCGACAGTAAAATCCACCCTGTGTTTCACGTCTCGCAGTTGAAGCCTTTCACCCCCAACTACAGTCCGGTGTTCTCTGAACTTCCGGTCACCACTGATCTGTCCACTAAGGAGACCATACCAGTGGAGATACTGGACCGTAGAATGATGAAGGGCAACGCACCCGTGGTTCAATTGCAAGTGGCCTGGGACACAGTTCCTCCGACGATCACCTGGGAGGATTACGACGTGCTTCGCCGGCGTTACCCGCAAGCAAGCATCTGGGAAGACGACGCAACGGAGGAAGAAGTACGTTCTCAAGGAAGGGAGAATGTCACCACGGCAGTGCAAGGCACCACCGCGTGACTGCTAGTTGGCTGTGCCAAGCGTGAGTGCGTGCGTGAGCCAGCTGTAAGTGTGTGTGTGGCCGGTGCGTGAGCCAGCTAGGTCGAGGGGTACTTAACCCCCGCGTGAGCGTTGTATTGGACAGGTTGTTATTTGAGTAAACTAAATATCTCTCCCAGTTTCTCTCTCGCTCACTCCCTTCCTCACGCCATCCTCATCCCCTTTCTCTCATCTTCCTACTCTGGTCTCCTCGATCCAGATCGGGGCGTGACACACGGCCGCCGGGTACTGCGGTGTGGCGAGGCTCCGGAGCTTGGAGGTGAAGTTGGTGACCAGGCCCGTGTCGTTGAACCTCGGCAGAGTCGGCTTGAAGAGTGGCAGGTCCTTGTCGAAGCTTGACTCGGAGGCGGAGTGGGGGTTGTGGTACTCGAGGATGCCGGCGACGGTGGTGTTGTCGAACGTGCCAGGCCTGATGACGGAGTATGGCGCGGCGGACATGTAGAAGTTAGCCTTGGGATAGAACGGCTTGGCTGTGAGGAGCACGTTGGTGGTCTGGCCGGAGAGATTATCAGGGTCTTGACAGTGAACGGCTTGACATAAACAGCGTCGACCTCGACGATGGTGAGCGTGTGGTTGGCGACGGAGAAGAAGAGCTCGTCGTTGAGAGCAGCGTTGATGAGGCGCAGCAGGTATATTTTTCCTGGTTCCACCTTCAGTTTGAACGTGTCTGCAATGCATCATGGATACACGGTGAGAATACTGGTTACCAGGTTTACAAACCTTTGACGATTAAGATGCATGGAAGCATAGAGTGAGCGCAATGTACCTTTGGCGCAGCAGTTGTATAGCGGCCCAGGGAGGCCATTGATGGTGAAAGCGTCTGAGATGTTTGGGGCGCCGCCCGTCCTGAGCGCCTGGCTTACCAGTGCCTCCGTGTCCGCCCTCCACCACTCGCCGAAGAGAACTGGAATTTCCTTGTGGGGCGCAACGAAGGGGTAAGGCACGCCGAGCTTGGGGAGGATGACGATGGCGCCATATACTGTGGCGCGTAGCCAGGAGATGTGTGCGTGCCACCAGAGCGTGCCGCGCTGGCCGGTGACGGTGAAGTTGTAGACGTAGCTCTGGCCTGTCTGAATCGGGCACTGCGTCACGTACGCCGGCCCGTCGGCCCAGCCGCTCCGCAGCTGCCGGATGCCATGCCAGTGCAGCGTCATGTTATGCGCGACGTGGTTGGTGACGCGGACGAGCACGCGGTCGCCCTCCCGCGCCACCAGCGTCGGGCCGGGGTACTCCCCGTTCACCGTCACGATGCTCTTGCTGGCGCACAGCCTCGTCACGTTCGCCATTTGCACCTGCAGAGATCGGAAGACGATCGAGCACCATCCATGTGAGAAAATGCATGTAGAACATAGATGAGTGCGGGCGTGCGTGCATATATACGTACATTGAAATCGTAGTGCCTAGTGATGCTTTGTGCCTGGATGATGAGCAGCATCAGAGTCGCCATGAGGAGATAGCAAGGAGCTGGAAGACGGGAGGAAATCGCCATGGCTAGATTGTCGATCTTGATGAGCTCTTGAGGAGCAGATGTATGGCCAGGTGAGGATGGAATGATTTTGTTCGAACAAGTACTTGAGTTTATATATACATGTAGGAAGCTGCGAGCGTGTACCACCAGCTACGTACCACCGTCCCATTTCTTTGAGGTATTCTACGTGGTCAATTTTCGTTAGGTGATTCGGTGGATGAGCGATCAAGCCAGGCAGGAGCTTGAGCTAGCTGGAGTTCTATAGCTTTGGAGTGGAGCCAAAGCCAGTGCATTCCAATACCATCGACCACCTCTGGTTCAATTCAAGGTATTCTGGATTAGCTCCTGGAGAAAAGGCAGAACATCAGTCAATGTTAGGTTCTGCGGCTTAATCATCGAAACATCACTTGCATGGTACAGCAAGATTGGCTAGCTCCTGGAGAAAGGCACAACACAATGGAAAATTAGTTCAGCCGGTCACTGTCGCCAAATCAACCAGCATAGCTCCGAAACAGGTCCCACAGAATCGCTAAAGGTAACTTCAGTTCGTAGCACTATCTTTCCTTCACCTACTACAGTCCAATACGAATACAGTATCAGTATCCTATGTGCATGTACCAACGTTTGCATGATCACTTCACAATTCGACAAGGTCGTTGGCATCTCTCTCTATCTTTGACGTGTGTTCTCGACTTCTTTCCTTGTACAATTCCCAATGGAGAGAAGGATGGCTCACCCAACCCGATCAACGTTTTTCAGTTCGTACATTTTCATACATTAGTGAGCGTGCACGTGCGTATCTTGTGAAAACAATCTTCATCCTAGTAAAAACAAATATCAATAAAATAAACAAAATATATTGATGTACCAACATAAGAGAGGCAATAGAGATGTTTAAAATGTTGCAATACAAAAAAGTTTACTTGGACTAAAAATCTAGTGAATAGGCTAACCCTGGTATTCGAGTTTTTTCCATCAAATAGGTAATGCTGGGAACCGATTCTTTTGTAACTACACACACGGAAAATTGGCAAAGAACGCTGATTTTTTTCCCAGTGTAGTCCATCATTCATCGTAATCAACTCCATGTTATAAGAAAAAATAAATCTAAAAGGCTGGAAACATACACCAATGCATCCATCCACAAAATAAGCTATGATTCATGACACCAACCAGTGATTAAAAAAAGAATTATTATGACGACATCCAGTCTAATAGGAGATTATATTTTGTCGACAAAGAATGGGAGATTATATGGGTTGCAAAATCCACAACATCTTCGCATAAGGCATTTTAAATGTTTAAATACCATAGTTATTAGAGCAATGAGAATAAAGCTTTGTGCGGTCGCGGGTGTGAAGAGATTAGCGGTTTTAACATCGCGAGAACAAAATTTTCGACTTTTGATGGTCCCTTGTAGCACACACTCTGTTCCCTTCTTAAACAGATGAGGCAAACCTTTTACCTCCATTTCAAATAAATAAATAAAGCTAGGAATATTGAAAAATGTAAGACAGTAGCACTCTATCTCTTCGCTAGGCCATGATTCCGTCTCCTCCTTCAGCCCTGGAGCCGTCTCGCTGGTGGTTTCCCGGTTGACCTGCGCATCCTCGTGGATATTGAGATTTTTGGCATCCCCCGGCACGGCTGGGATGTCTCCTCTGCCTTCTAGTTGCTCTCGCCGTTCTGCATAGTTGAGCGCCTCACGCCCGAGACCGCGGATGGGAGTGACATGTCTGTCTCCAGGATCTAGGTATGGACCACCAACCCCGACGGCATCCCCCGCTCCTGTGAGCTCCTCCTCGCAGAACCCTACGAGTTCGCCGGCGCCGATCCAGACCGCGTCGACCGGTTTGCCTTCGCCAAACTGCGTTTTCCAGTGTCGATTCATGTCTGGCGTTCTACGGATTTCCGCCTCCCATGCCCCCTCCACCGCCCCCTCCCGCGGGTGACTCCGATGGTGCTCAAGACAGCGCCCCCCTCCCCCCCGCCTCCGGCGGCTTGGCCTCGTCGCCGCAGTTTCCCAAGGTCGCCAGGCCGGCGCGATCCCGTTCTTCCCCTCGGCAACAGCCATGGTGGCCGGCAGCGACGCACCGCCCCGCCCTGCCATGGCTGGGATGGCATCCTCGGGCCATGCCCGGCCGTTGGATCTATGCCACGTCGCCCACCTGCCCGCGCGCGGCTTTCCAGCTCGCAGGTGGACCCCGCTGCTGCTCTGCTGCTTTTCACACAGCGGGCGTCATCCCCTGCAGCTACGCTCCAAATCGTGCCGCGGACCAGTCCCGCGGTGATTTAAACCGCGCCTTCGAGCACGCCCTCCCCGCGGCGCAACACCCACCCTTTGGCCAGCCCACGTGCTGGGTCCGCCCTACGCCGTTGCAACTGACGTGGGTGGCCTCGGATCCCCCGGCTGGCCAACCAGAAGCGCCTGCCGCTGAACCCGCTGCATCTGTCCAGGCAGAGACGATCGGGTCTCCCACCGCTTTTACGGAGCCCGAGGCTACCCCTCCCCCAAGCCAGGATCCCCCTTGTCCTGTCGCGCAGCTTTCCCAAGGCCGGTCGCCTGATCCTGTTATCGGCCCCTCCCCTAGCCCCAGCTCAAATCCCATGGAGACCGCTCCCAGCTAACCGCTGCTGGAGGGCCCGACCCCCAATCCCGATGTGGCTGTGCCCGCCCAATCGCTGCCAGGGGGCCTGCAGCTGAAGTAACCACCACCTCCCCGCCACGTGCCGACGACCAGCTGCAACCCATGCAATTCCCATGCACGTCCAATGACAATGTTGCATGCGCTATCCCACCCCAGGCTCTCCAATTCATTTCTGCGCCCAGGCAGCAAACAGAGCCCCTCTTGGAAACGTTGGCGCCCGACGTAAACGCGGTGCAATCCCACCAAACTTCACCCCCCGTCGCAGTGGGCGCATTGCCATGAACGGCCACGGCTTTGACTCTGAAACCAAGGCGAAGCGTGTTCTTCTTCGTCGGCTCGGTTTGCTCGGCGAGGAGGAGCCTCTCTCCGTGGATGCCCTAGCACGCTACTCCAAGCTATTTGAGCGGCAGCTTGCCATCGACGTCATGCTGGCCTTTGCCGATTTTTTTGGCTGGAAACTACTTCAAGATCTGCTGACTAACCTCCCTTCTGGCCGAGCCGTGGCTACGTCGGCCTGACTGTGATATGCTTCCAGTCCACCTCGCCCCCATCCTTTCTATGGATCTGTACAACAAAACTATTTTTTGGAATGTGCGAGGTCTGAACAGTAGGGCCAAGCGCACCGCTGCCCGCATTATAATAAACTCGGCTTCCCCCTACATCGTCTGCTTCCAGGAGACTATGATCTCCGTGGTCACCCCGCCCCTGGTCCTTGAGACTCTTGGGCCTCTATTCCGTGACTTCTTTTGGCTGGCTGGCGACGGAACGCGCGGGGGCATTCTGCTTGCTTGGCGGGGCGACGTCGTCTCCCTGGCCAACCCCACCATTGGGTTATACCACGTTTCGGCTACGGTCTCCCCTACCTCGGGTGGTCAACACTGGTGGATTACGGGAGTGTACGGCCCCCAAAGTGATCACGACAAGCTCTCCTTCCTGTTGAAACTCCAAGACCTCCGGCAATCCATTGCCGGCCCATGGCTCGTCGGCGGAGACTTCAATATGATCACCTCCTCGGTTGAGAAGAACAAAAACCGTGTTTGCCATCGTTCCATGAACCATTTCAGGCACTTCATTGCCGACCACGCCCGCCGTGACATCTACTTACACGGACGGCGCTACACCTGGTCTAACGAGCAAGACTCCCCAACCCTCGTGCACATCGACTGTGTGCTCTGCACCTCCGACTGGGCTTCCCTCAACCCGCATCATATCCTTCACTGTCTGTCATCCGTGGCTTCCGACCACTGCCCCCTTGTGGTGAACCGGGCGGTCGAAGCGCCTGGGACTGGAGCGCCGGTTCAGCCGCGTGCGATGGACCCGCCACATTTGAATAATACCCCGCCTCAGCATGTTCCGATGCCTCCGGGTCATCATTCTAACCCATTGGATAATATGATTGCTGCGGCAACACGACTGGCGGCTCTACTAGTTGAAGGCGAGTCCCCAACGGCGATAGAGACACGGAGGGCCAGAGAGCTTCTTCAAACAGCTGTGGCTCAACAGGCGGCTTATTCTTACAGCCGCGAGAGGATACACTCAACCCCCCGTCCAAGCCGGAGTTATAGCAGGCACATTGACTCACCAGCAGTTTCAAGCAGTGAACAGTGCCGTAACCAGCCTCGTGGGCATGACCCGGCGCGTGATGGTGCCAATGCTCAGACTTTGGTAGATCAAGGGCAGAGCGCGTCGGGAGGCCGAGCTGGCGGCTTAGCAAGCGGCTCATCAGTATTCTCTGGTTTATCCGTCAGCATCGGTGGAGGCAGGCGTAACCTCTAGGACCTTGGGTGTGCCCTGTTTAGTGCCGGCTCTATGTAATGAGCATTTTCCCAAGGATTTCAAGGGTCCTCGCAAGGTGCCTAATTACACGGAAGCACAATTGGTGGCGGCTCTTCATGCTATTCCGGATTGGACGGTCCCATATTTGGCTTATATGACCAGGGCGAGTTACCTGAGGATGAAACTTTGGCCAGGCAGATAACCCGGCGGTCTAAGTCAATGACTATCGTCAATGGAGAGTTACATCATCGTAGTGTCACAGGGGTGTTTCAATGTTGTGTTTCTCCTGAGGGAGGTTGTGAGATCTTACGAGAGATTCATGAAGGAGATTGTGGTCATCATGCCGGCTCTATGTCTCTCGTAGCCAAGGCTTTCCGTCATGGATTTTATTGGCTGACGGCTCATGCTAATGCAGAGGATTTGGTCAGTAAATGTGATGGTTGTTAGAAATTCTCACGACGAGCTTGCCGGCTCAAGAATTGAGGATGATTCCAATTGCTTGGCCATTCATAGTCTAGGGGCTTGATATGGTTGGACCTTTCAAAAGGTCCAAGGATAAAAGGACCCACCTTTTGGTGGCGGTTGACAAATTTACAAAGTGGGTTGAAGCAGAGCCGGTTAGTAAGTGTGATGCGGCGACGGCGGTTCCATTCGTCAAAAAGGTGATTTTCCGTTTTGGCTTTCCACACAGCATTATAACAGATAATGACACTAATCTGTCCAAGGGTGCTATGAAAGAGTTTTGTCAACGAGAGCATATTCGACTTGATGTATCATCGGTGGCTCACCCCCAGTCCAATGGTCAAGCTGAGAGAGCCAATCAAGAATTTTTGAGAGGCATCAAGCCCCGGCTTATGGTCCCTTTGCAGAGGACGCCGGGTTGTTGGGTGGAGGAGTTACCCTCAGTGTTATGGAGTTTCAATACTACCCCCAACAGATCAACGGGTTACACGCCTTTCTTCATGGTTTACGGAGCAGAGGCGGTTCTCCCTAGTGACATCCGTCACGACTCGCCCCGAGTGGCGGCTTATGTTGAAGCTGATAATGAAAAAGCACGTCAGGATGCACTTGACCCGTTGGATGAGGATCGTGACCTTGCGGCGGCTCATTCGGCGATTTACCAGCAAGATCTGTGTCGTTACCACAGCCGCCGGGTTAAAACCAGGACTTCTCAAGAAGGCGATTTGGTGCTCCGGCTTATCCAGGTTCAAACTGGTATGCACAAGCTATCCCCACCTTGGTAAGGGCCCTTTGTGGTCAGCAAGAATCTAAACAATGGGTCGTACTACCTTATCGATGTACGAAATCACAAGGACTCACGCACATCGGAGGTGGAGACCCACCGGCCGTGGAATATTGCTCATCTCCGGTCTTATTACACTTGAGCCATTGGCACTTGTGATGTACATATTTATATCAGTGTATATATTATGATGAATATAATAAAGCCGGCATCCCTGATAATTCAGGGCCTCTGTCGTTTCATTTCTAAGAATGTGAGTCTTTATTGTCACTTCATATGATCACTTGGAGGTTTGACGCCCGGCTTAAAGAGACCAAAGAGAGTCTGCTGCACAGCACAACTCAAACATAGGTACCCGGCGAGCACGGCTCAAAAATATATCACTTGGGGGATCCCTGTTCACAGAACATAGCTTTGATAACCCCTTCTTGGCTTGAAATGCCAGGTGTATAACAACAAAGAATTTCAGTTGATCCTACCTTGTACGTCTGCCACTCCGCCCAGGTAATCCTGGAATGACCCGCCGAACTCTTGAACAGTCAATCTTATTAAAGACCCTGAACTTGTCAAGGTTAAAATGGCGGTTGATCATGTGAGGTCCAGTTCATAAGGTTTGAAGGATTAGCTCGTGGATGTGCAAGCCCATGAAAAGCACTTTGGTTTTAGGCCTAGCCGCCTATGAAAGCCTTGTTTCCTGATTTTTATTTGATTTGTGAATTATTTTTTGAGATTCATCTTTTGTGACATGTTAATACATGGTTGAAAATCGATGAGGGCTATGTTGCCTTATGGTTTATATACAAATCTATCCGGTGTTTGTTAACCCGGCCTGGTCTTGGACTTTAACTCGCCAGTGTATGATGATTCTGTGTACTTAGAGCGTTGTGCTCTAAGTTTTGGGATATTACCCCTTGCTGCATGCGGTGTTGTAAGACGGCGGTATAAATCAATTGAACAGGGCGTTGTGCTCTCAATCTTTGGGTTGTAGCCCTTACTGCATAGGTATGGTAAGCCGGCAGTATAAGCAAATATCACAGGTATGATATTTTGATATAATTATATAAGGTTATGATTAAATCGGCCCTGGTTATGGACAGATCTAGTAACCAGTGGTCTTTATATGGGGTATTATGACCCGCCCTGGGGTAAACCGCCAGGGCACTTGTGATCTGTTTGTGTGCAGGAAAAATAGTAAATCTGATCTGCATACTTGATGATATCATGAGCATAAGTAGCAGATCTTCAATTGACGGATCAGCAGTGTTATGCAAACAAAATGTGCACGATGGCACAGCAGATCAAAGTTTAACTAGCCTATTACAAGGCATACGATGGCCCAAAGAGGATAAGTGTTTTTTGATATGCAAATATCAAAGCGTTATGATTAATAAGACGGCTCATAACTCCTGGCGGGTTGAGGCCGGATCATCCTGCGCCTCTTCTTCCTCTTCGGCTCCTTGATTATCCATCAGCTGGAAGTCAGGCGTAGCCCAGTTGATACCGGTCAACGCTCTAAACACAGCTTCATCATCAATAAGGTTGGATGGATCAATGTCAGGAGCGAAGGTGTGCTTACGAATCGGCGGGATGAGATCCGTCTCCTGATGAACAGGCGCCTTCACCTTTTTATTATCAGCGTCATAAGCCGCCTGGTATTGAGATAAATTGGTTTCTTCAGCCAGCAGGGTTGCCAATGGACGCTTTGCTCTTGCTATATCTGCAAACTCATCAGCGCTGAAGGGTGACCCATCCTCTTTTACACTTGGGCAACCATTGGCCAGGTCCTCCGGATCAAGATCTGCTTGCCACGCCTTGGCACGGCTTAAAGCAGTTAAAGCGCCAGCTCTGGCAGAGGCTCGCTTTAATTCTTCAATCCTTTCGGATACCACTGACAACCTTTCCAATGTATCCTTGATAAGAGTGGGCGGCAGTTTCTTGTGCAGAGCAGCAACAATGGTCCGTTGAGCGCTAGTGTATAATTGCTCTACAAGAGTGTAGACGGCCTTCAACCTGATGCGCATATCTGAACCCAACTTGGCGCTCCGAGAACCTGTATCAGTAAAATTATTGATAAATCGGCAGATAGTATGTTTATTGACATAGAAAGGAGTCATGTTTTTCCTACTTACCGAAGATGGCTGATGACATGTTAATAATCTGCTGCTTTAAGCCAGACAGCTCGTCAGTCACCGGTTTAAGTGCAGCTTCAACATCTTCTGCTCTCTTCAGTAGAGCCGCCTTTTCGGTCTCCCAGCTGTTTTTATCAGTATTGAAGTTTTGCTTAAGCTGCTCAATGTTTTGTAAAGCAGTTCTTAGTTCTGATTTGGCCTTGGATGTCTCAAATTGTTGAGTCTTAATGTTGGCCTTCAGATCATCCAACTGTGCATCCTTCTCAGTCAGTTCAGCCTATGACATAAACAAACATGGAAGATATTATGATCATGGTTATTCTTGAAGTCCCAAGCACAATACAAGTATTTTCATTGGCACTTGGGGGCTAATGTTTATTGCTCTTAAAGAATTTTTTGAAGTCCCAAGCACAATACAAGTATTTTCCTTGGCACTGGCTAATGTCTATTGCTCTTTTCAAAGATGGATTTATGACTTGGGTGCAATGGTATGATCCGGTTTATCAAGAATACATATTGAAGTATTGATTTATCAATGTTGGTAAGTCCCGGTTTAACTATGCTAGTTAAATCGACTCTTGGGAGCTACAGATGCGAAGTTCATTTCTGCTACTTAAAGTCCCGGCTTAACTTGTTGATTTAAGCCGGCCCTTGGGGGCTACTAATGATGATGTTCAGTTTCCTTATGGCAATTGGAAAGTCTACAGCATATTCAATCCTATCATGTCCTATAGGCTTGGCGGCTGATAGACATGTAATTATGAAGAAAATAGTGATTGGATTACCTCATAGCGGTCCTTCATCAAATTGACTAAGCCGGCTTCAAAATCACGGCTGGTGTATAGACGGTTTAAAAAACCAGAGTGGATGTCTTGGGCACTGAACTGGGCGTAGCTCTCTAAGTCTACCTTCCACTTGCCCTTATCATCAGCAAAAATTTCTTCCTTGGCGCTGTGCTTGGATAAGACAGTGGGGTTACCTGGTGCTGTGTAACCAAGCCCGGTGACAACGACGTCGTCAGTCTTTTCCTCAGCGGGCTTAGCTAGGCTTGGCGGCTTGGAAATGGCCGGCTCAACATCCATATGGTCTATGGAGACTTCATGGTCTTCTGGTGGCGGGTCATCAATGGTGGCCTCAGCAATTGGATGAGAGGATTCTGGCTGTTGTTTCTCCGGCTCAGATGGGTTGGAATCATTAGCGGGCTTATTCAGCTTCGCCTTCTTGCTGGGTTTGGCCTGACCACCGAGAATAAGAAATACACATATGTCAGCATATTAAACAGGCAATACGTTTTTAATGATTGAGTATACTCTTACCCGGGCACAGTCTTGAAAGCCGGGATTTGAGTTCCCGTTGAGTCGCCAGAGGAAGAGTGAGATGTTCATTGATAATTTGAATCAGACGGGTTAAGAGGTTGACGAATAAGACCCGCCTTTGGATAATCTAAGTCAGAAATTTTTGAGACCTCCAGTCGATGTTTGCGAGGTGCTGGGGTGTTTAGTAAGCCGGAGGATAAAACCCCACCGCCACTGTTCTGGGTTGTACGGCGAGCTTCATGTTGCTGCTTCTTCAAAAGAAAGTTGGGATCCATGTGAGCTAAAGGGTGAGAAAAGCTTACTTTCCGGCTTGCTTGTCGGGTTTTCTGTGTTGGTAGAGGTTCTGAGCTTGAGGAAAGAGTAATTACCTCTGCATCATCTGCACGGCTGGCGTCCGCTTCATCCTCGTAATAGTCATTGTCAATAAGATGTACACAAAATGAGCCAAGGGAATCAAGTTCTACCTCCGACTCATCATCATTATCTTTGTCATCCAGATTGAATAATTCGGCAGTGTTGGACTTCTTCTTAGCAGGATTTTTGGGGGCCTTGTTCTTGGTCTGGGTTTTCTTTGATTTTTCTGGAAATTTCTTGGACCAGAAGGATGAGTCGGCCTGTAAACAATGAATAAGTACGAGCAAGCAGCAAAAATGGAAATATGAACCAGGTATGAGCTGGGTTCAAAACTTACAGCTGGCGGCTCATTCAGCGTACAGAATGGGCTCAGTCCGAATTGACTGCAATCTTCCAAGCTCTCATTCAACAGAGTCTTTGTCATGTTATTGATGTCTTCCTCAGTTATCTCGATCTGACAATGGTGCTGAGGATCTGTTAGTTCGCCGGTGTACTCACACATTAAGCCGGGCCGGCGGCTTAAAGGCAAGACTCTCCAGGCGACCCAGCATGGAACTAGATCGATTCCAGTTAAGCCGTTGGCCATAAAGGCCCGAATCTTTGCAAAAACTAACACATATTTCTTCCGTTCTACTGTGCTGATACGGTCCGGAAGGTGATGTCTGCTGCTAAGCCGGCTGGCGCGGTAACCCGGCAGGGGGTTCTCTCCTTCTGGTGAGGTGTCTTGGCAATAAAACCAAGTCTGGTTCCAGTCCTTGGGGTGACTGGGCGGATTAGCAGCTGGGAAGATGGCTTCTTTTTGGCGTTGTATGGATATGTCGCCTAGTCCAAGGCTAGGTCCATCTGTGAATTCATTCTGCCGATTCAAGTAGTAGAACTCTCTGAATAGTTCTACGGTAGGCTGCTGTTGAAGGTACACCTCGCAGAACACTTGGAAATTGCAGATGTCTGAGACAGAGTTTGGTCCGATATCTTGTGGATGAAGTTTAAAGAAGTGTAGAACATCTCGAAAGAATCTTGAGCCGGGAGGACTGAAGCTCCGGACCATATGATCCATAAAAACCACCACTTCACCATCTTTGGGCTTAGGGCGAGTTTCGTTAACTGGAGCCCTCCAATGAATGACCTCTTTTTTGGCTAAGACGCCAGTTTGAACGTATACGTTCAAGTCTTCCTCTGTAACCTGGGAAACGACCCAATTGCAAGCAGTGACAGTCTTGACCATTTTGAAGAGCAATGTCTTAAATGAAGGAAATATTACCGGCTTAAGATCATGCTACTGAACTAGACCATTGATTCAAGGACAAAATGATATGAACAGTTGACAGATTAAGCCGGGGAATGAACATTGAAGTATTGGCGGCTTATGTGGGGACTAATGGTACCTACCGGATTAAGAATTTGGCTGTTAAGTCGGACAAAGTTTAAAAGTCAAGATACATGTTGCAGAAATTAAGCATGGTTAAACCGGAGATATATTGTCGGGTCAGGCCAGTTATAAAACGTATGGTGGCGGTTTAACAAGTTTATGTCATAAGCCGCGATGACAGTTTAGATGCTTCAGATTTACTAAGTGGTGGACAAACAGATTTCGTAAGCTAAAGCTATAATTTTGGATCTATGGCAGTTCAGAAAAGGCAGTGAAATTCTAAACCTAAGTTGGCAGCAGTGAAAAAGTTGGGGTGCTTCAGTAGAGATCTTCTATGGATGAATATTATTCTGATAATGAAAACAAGTGCTAAACTGCTACCGCAAAAGGTTCGGAACCTATTGTAGATTGAAAGTTGCTCGAGTTAAAGAACACGAGGAACGGTGAAGAACACCGACGAACAAGCCCGAACCCTAATGCAGATCAGAAGTTGAGGAAGAGGAGCACTTACAGTTGCAGATGGACTACGGTGGCTCGCCGGAGTTTTCTGGTCCGATCAGGATGATGCAGCGGCCTGTGTTGTTGCGGCGGTCGGAGGTCGCGGCGACGGAGGTCGAGCACTGGAGCGGCCCTGCGAAGGAGGAAGACGAAGGGGAAAATGATAAAGGCCCCCTGCCCCTATTTATAAAGGGGTGGCTGCAAGGCATGCGCGGGAATTGAGGAGGCCAAAATCATCATATGGCTATATGGACGCCTCGGTTTCGGGAGGTTCATTAAGATAAGTATCAATTAAGATGTTCTAGGCCACGTGCAAAGTTAATGCGAAGTGACGTCATGTCGGTTTAAGAAAATTCTGTGAGATGACGTCAGGGCGGTTTACCGCAAGGTTTATCAGAAAAGGCGGTGCAAGATTTTGACAAGTCAGGTATTGAAGATTGATGTGAACAAGTTCAAATCAACCTGGGCCTAATGTTGGGGATATAACTACTGGATATGAACTGCCCAGGAGGGGCCGGGTTATACCACCGGCGGCTTACCAAGGAATATGGCGGATCATACGAGCCTGTTGACGGCCCAAGACCCAGAGGTGACTTAAGGCCCAGGTGGATGAACCGCCATGTTTGTATGACTTGTATTGTAAGGCATATGTAGTTAGCCTCTGAGCTGGACACGTGTATGAGCCAGACGGGACTCTGTGAGCCGTCGAGCGTCAACCTGTGTATATAAAGGGACGACCCGGCGGCGGCTTAAGGCAAGAAATAAGAGATCGAGAACTAGGTCAAGCGTATTCGCTCCCTAGTAATCGAAACCCAAGCAATACCACTTCAAACTGGATTAGGCCTTTACCTTCACTGCAAGGGGCCGAACCAGTATAAACTCCCAGTGTCCTTTTGTCCCGTTTAACCCCTTTAAGCTAACCTAGTTGCGATGGCTCCACGACTAAGTCCTTCCGCTAGGACATCTGCCGTGACCACTCCACGACACCCCGTGAACGTGTCAAGCCCTGCTTCCACTTCGAATGGTTCTGGATCAAACTTGATGGATTCCAGCAGACGGTGCTCGACACCTGGAACTCGGTGCCCTGACCCAGACCCTTACCGACGCATATACTCTCGCCTCATTGCCACGCCCCGCGCCCTGCAGCGTTAGGGATCTCGTACCACGGGCAATATCTCCACTCAACTTCAAGTCGCCCGCAAGCTCATACTTCGTCTGGATATTGCCCAAGATAGCCGTCCCCTCTCTGGCTCTGAAGCCTAGCTGAGGCGAGAGCTGAAACGCAAGTATCTTGGGTTGGCATCCCTCGAGCGCACGATCGCGCGGGAGTGTGTCCGCTTCACCTCGCTCCAAGAGGGTGATACCAATACTGCTTTCTTCAAGATCCATGCTGCTCATCAGAACCAAAAGAGCCGGATCCTCAGCCTCAACCACCGTGGCGTCCTCGTCACCGATGAAGTCGGTTTATCCAAGGCTGCCTTCGAACACTTCTCCTCTCTTCTGGGCTCGGTTCACGAGCGCCCCTTCACCATCCGGCTCCACGAGATAGACAACAGGCAGTTTGACCTTCATGAGCTTGAGCTGCCATTCTCCGAGGAGGAAATTTGGCATGCTATCACTATGATGCCCCCTGGTAAGGCCCCAGGCCCCGACGGGTTCACGTCCGAGTTTCTACGCGCCTGTTGGCCTATCATCAAAGCAGATATCGTCGTGGCTTTCGACAAGTTCCACTCCATGAATGGCATGTGCTTTGGCAAGCTGAACGAGGCGCTCCTAACCCTCATCCCCAAGAAGCCGGACGCATCCACACTATCATACTACGGGCCAATCAGCCTCATCCACCTCCTAGCTAAACTCTTTGCCAAGGTGCTCTTGCTTTGGCTCGCGCATCATCTCGGGGAGCTGGTCACCTCCAACCAGAGCGCCTTCACCGCCGGGCGGAGCATTCAAGACAACTTCCTCCGAGTCCAACGGACTGCTCGATTGCTCCATAACCTCAAGCTACCTCGCCTCCTGATACGTCTCTGTCATATCTATAATTTTTCATTGTTCCATGCCAATATTATACAACTTTCATATACTTTTGGCAACTTTTTATACTATTTTTGGGACTAACATATTGATCCAATGCCCAGTGCCAGTTCCTGTTTGTTGCAAGTTTTTTGTTTCGCAGAAAATCCGTATCAAACGGAGTCCAAAGGGGATAAAAACTAACAGAGACTTTTTTTGGAATATGTGTGATTTTTGGGAAGAAGAATCAACGCGAGACGATGCCCGAGGGGGCCACGAGGCAGGGGGCGAGCCCCAGGGGGGTGGGCGCACCCCTAACCCTCGTGGCCACCCCATAAGGCGGTTGGTGCCCTTCCTTCGCCGCAAGAAAGCCAATATCCGGATAAAA
Organism: Triticum aestivum; assembly: GCF_018294505.1. Lineage (NCBI taxonomy): Eukaryota > Viridiplantae > Streptophyta > Magnoliopsida > Poales > Poaceae > Triticum > Triticum aestivum. The sequence continues at coordinate 167,661,117 of NC_057799.1, read as the reverse complement.
ATCGTGTCCAAATTTCAGCCCGATCGGAGTTACGGATCTCCGGGAATATAAGAAACGGTGAAAGGGAAGAATCAGGAACGCAGAAACAGAGAGAGATATAGAGACAGATCCAATCTTAAAGGGGCTCTCGCCCCTCCCATGATATGGAAGCCAAGGACCAGAGGGGAAACCCTTCTCCCATTTAGGGAGAAGGTCAAGGAAGAAGAAGAAGGGGGGCTCTCTCCCCCTCTCTTTCGGTGGCGCCGGAACGCCACCGGGGCCATCATCATCACCGCAATCTACACCAACACCTCCGTCATCTTCACCAACATCTTCATCACCTTCCCCCATCTATCTACAGCAGTCCACTCTCCTGCAACCCGCTGTACCCTCTACTTGAACATGGTGCTTTATGCTTCATATTATTATCCAATGATGTGTTGCCATCCTATGATGTCTGAGTAGCTTTTTGTTGTCCTATCGGTAATTGGTGAATTGCTATGATTGGTTTAATTTGCTTGTGGTTATGTTGCTGTCCTTTGGTGCCCATCATATGAGCGTGCGCGTGGATCACACCATAGGGTTAGTTGTATGTTGATAGGACTATGTATTGGAGGGCAAGAGTGACAGAAGCTTCAACCTAGCATACAAATTGATGCATACGGGATTGAAGGGGGACCAATATATCTTAATGTTATGGTTGGGTTTTACCTTAATGAACATTAGTAGTTGCGTATGCTTGCTAATAGTTCCAATCATAAGTGCATAGAATTCCAAGTCAGGGATGACATGCTAGCAGTGGCCTCTCCCACATAAAACTTGCTATCGGTCTAGTAAAGTAGTCAATTGCTTAGGGACAATTTCGCAACTCCTACCACCACTTTTCCACACTAGCTATACTAACTTTATTGCTTCTTTACTTAAAACAGCCCCTAGTTTTTATTTACATGCTCTTTATATTCTTGCAAACCTATCAGGTTACACCTACAAAGTACTTCTAGTTTCATACTTGTTCTAGGTAAAGCGAACGTTAAGCGTGCGTAGAGTTGTATCGGTGGTCGGTAGAACTTGAGGGAATATTTGTTCTACCTTTAGCTCCTCGTTGGGTTCGACACTCTTACTTATCGAAAGAGGCTACAATTGATCCCCTATAATTGTGGGTTATCAAGACCTTTTTCTGGCGCCGTTGCCGGGGAGTTATAGCGTGGGTGAATATTCTCGTGTGTGCTTGTTTGCTTTATCACTAAGTAGTTTTTATTTTGTGCTCTTGTTTTCTATCTTTAGGTATGGGTAGCTAACGCAAAATACCAAAAAAATTAGTTGTACCTACTACACCATTGGTTGAAGAACCACTCAAAATCTATCACACTCCTGAAGCTTTTTACTTGGATCATCTTCGATCCCTATGTGCTCGTGCTGAAACCCCAACTAGCTTAGTTGAGGGCAAATCTTTAGATGAGCATGCTTGTTATGTGCGACACCGCTTATCTCAAAAAGGGAAACTTTTACTGGATCAACTTCATCGTTTGCAATGCTATGCTTGGAATTTATGTGAAATATATGATTTTACTTGTTGTTCTGAAGACCCTAAGAAACACCTTCCCTACCAATGTGACTTTAGTGATAATGGAATCGTATCTTCGTATGCTAAGGGTGTTTATAATTACTATGATGTTCAACAAATTGAAGAATTTGTTGCTTTTTAGGGTGCTTATGAAATTGCTTCTTTGATTGGAAAGTATGGTGCTACTCTTTACAAATCTGAAAATTTTGCCATACTTAAATATTGTTATGATAATTATGCTTCTAATGCCTATGTTAAACCATATATTGAGGACTCCTCTGTTGTCCAAGAAGAGACTAATATTTTGCAGGAGTCTATGGAAGAAGGAATTGATGAAATTGTGGGTGCATTGGATGAAAAAGATGATGAGGAGAGCGAAGAACAAAAGGAGGAAGAGCGGATTAGCTACCCGTGCCCACCTTCTAATGAGAGTAACTCTTCAACTCATACATTGTTTAATTTCCCTTCGTGCTTACCGAAGGATGATTGCTATGATGATTGTTATGATCCCGTTGATTCTTTTGAAATATCCCTTGATGCTTGCTATGCTTGTGGACAAGATGCCAATATGAATTATGCTTATGGAGATGAACGTGCTATAGTTCCTTATGTTAAACATGAAATTGTTGCTATTGCACCCACGCATGATACTCCTATTATCTTTTTGAATTCTCCCGACTACACTATATCGGAGAAGTTTGCTCTTATTAAGGATTATATTGATGGGTTGCGTTTTACTACTACACATGATGATTTTGATGAATATAATATGCATGTGCTTGCTGCTCCTACTTGCAATTATTATGAGAGAGGAACTACCTCTCCGCCTCTCCATGTTTCCAATTTGATAAAATTGCAAGAAACTGTTTATACTATGCATTGGCCTTTACTATATGTGCATGAATTGTTCTTTTATGACGTGCTGATGCATAGGAATAGAGTTAGACTTCGTTGTTGCATGATATATGTTACTTTGTGCTCACTACTAAATCACAAATCATTGTTAATTAAAATTGGCTTTGATATACCTTGGGATCCGGGTGGATCCATTACTTGAGCACTATATGCCTAGCTTAATGGCTTTAAAGAAAGCGCTGTTAGGGAGACAACCCGAAAGTTTTAGAGAGTCATTTATTTCTGTTGTGTGCTTTTATAAAGTTTAAAAATAAAAATAATGTGCCAAGATTTGCCTTTAGGATGTTTACATTGCTTGTTGGTTTGTGCGGTGCAAAACAGAAACTTTGGCTGTAGTGCGCGATTTTACATTTTTTTTAGTGGAACATCAAACGGATCTGAAACTTTTTGCACTGTCTTGCTATACAAATTGTTTATTTTTCCTAATTTTTCAGAATTTTTGGAGTACCATAGGTATGGTGAATGTTCAGATTACTACAGACTGTCCTGTTTAAGACATATTCTGTTTTTGATGCATAGTTTGCTTGTTTTGATGAAACTATCAATTTCTATCAGTGGATTAAGCCATGGAAAAGTTATATTACAGTAGCTAGAATGCAATAACAAAATATGAATTGGTTTGCAACAGTACTTAGAGTAGTGATTTTCTTTATTATACTGATGGATCTTACCGAACTTTCTGTTGAGTTTTGTGTGGATGAAGTGTTCGAGGATCGAGGAGGTCTCGATATGAGGAAAAGGAGGAGAGGCAAGAACTCAAGATTGGGGATCCCAAGGCACCCCAAGTAAATATTCAAGGAGACTCAAGCGTCTAAGCTTGGGGATGCCCCGGAAGGCATTGATGTCTACTACACAACCTTCTTCTTGTAGACGTTGTTGGGCCTCCAAGTGCAGAGGTTTGTAGGACAGTAGCAAATTTCCCTCAGGTGGATGACCTAAGGTTTATCAATCCGTGGGAGGCGTAGGATGAAGATGGTCTCTCTCAAACAACCCTACAACCAAATAACAAAGAGTCTCTTGTGTCCCCAACACACCCAATACAATGGTAAATTGTAGAGGTGCACTAGTTCGGCGAAGAGATGGTAATACAAGTGCAATATGGATGGTAGATATAGATTTTTGTAATCTGAAAATATATAAACAGCAAGGTAACTAGTGATAAAAGTGAGCACAAACGGTATTGCAATGCTAGGAAACAAGGACTAGGGTTCATACTTTCACTAGTGCAAGTTCTCTCAATAATAATTACATAATTGGATCATATAAATATCCCTCAACATTCAACAAAGAGTCACTCCAAAGTCACTAATAGCGGAAAACAAACGAAGAGATTATGGTAGGGTACGAAACCACCTCAAAGTTATCCTTTCTGATCTATCTATTCAAGAGTTCGTAGTAAAATAACACGAAGCTATTCTTTCCGTTCGATCTATCATAGAGTTCGTACTAGAATAACACCTTAAGACACAAATAAACGAAAACCCTAATGTCACCTATATACTCCATTGTCACCTCAAGTATCCGTGGGTATGATTATACGATATGCATCACACAATCTCAGATTCATCTATTCAACCAACACAAAGAACTTCAAAGAGTGCCCCAAAGTTTCTACCGGAGAGTCAAGACGAAAACGTGTGCCAACCCCTATGCATAAGTTCACGGGCGGAACCCGCAAGTTGATCACGAAAACATACATCAAGTGGATCACGTGATATCCCATTGTCACCACATATAAGCACGACAAGACATACATCAAGTGTACTCAAATCCTTAAAGACTCAATCCGATAAGATAACTTCAAAGGGAAAACTCAATCCATTACAAGAGAGTAGAGGGGGGAGAAACATCATAAGATCCAACTATAATAGCAAAGCTCGCGATACATCAAGATCGTGCCAAATCAAGAACACAAGAGAGAGAGAGAGATCAAACACATAGCTACTGGTACATACCCTCAGCCCCGAGGGTGAAATACTCCCTCTTCATCATGGAGAGCGCCGAGATGATGAAGATAGCCACCGGTGAGGGATTCCCCCCTCCGGCAGGGTGCCGGAACAGGGTCCCGATTGGTTTTTGGTGGCTACAGAGGCTTGCAGCAGCGGAACTCCCGATCTATTCTGTTCTCTGATGTTTTTAGGGTATATGGATATATATAGGCGAAAGAAGTCGGTAAGGGGAGCCACGAGGGGCCCACGAGGGTGGGGGCGCGCCCAGGGGGCAGGCACGCCTCCCTGCCTCGTGGCCACCTTGTTGCTTCCCTGACGTGCACTCCAAGTCTCTGGATTGCTTTCGTTCCAAAAATAACTCTCTCGAAGGTTTCATTCCGTTTGGACTCCGTTTGATATTCCTTTTCTGTGAAACACTGAAACAAGGGAAAAAACAGAAACTGGCACTGGGCTCTGGGTTAATAGGTTAGTCCCAAAAATAATATAAAAGTGCATAGTAAAGCCCATTAAACATCCAAGATGGATAATATAATAGCATGAATACTTCATAAATTATAGATACGTTGGAGACGTATCAGCATCCCCAAGCTTAATTCCTGCTCGTCCTCGAGTAGGTAAATGATAAAAGAAATAATTTATGAAGTGTGAATGCTAGCAGGTGCACAAGTTTGAGCAATGATAATTTCAATCACCTTTTCTAGCATCATCATATGTCATAACAGTAGCTCAACTCATAGAACTTTTCATGATCAAGTAACAAACTATTCACATGTTAAAGTATAGATCATAAACTTTCTTGAAAACTAACTAACCGTGTTATTAGTCATCAAACAATTACAATTCATCTTATTTTCAGGAAGAGTCTATGTCAGAGCTTTGATTCAGCAAACTTCACATACTCAACTATCATTTAGTATTCCATGATTGCTACCACTCAAAGCATATTTTTAGAAAAAATAGTATTCATCGAACACAGAGAAAGATAGGGGCTTAATGTTTCGCCTCCCAACCTTTTACCTCAAGGGTAATGTCAACAATAATAATTCATGCTCAAATATATTTGAATGGCCATATATGCTTAGATCTTTCCATCACATGATGCTTGCCAACTAAAGAGTAGGTTGGAATGAGAAGGAATACTACTGACTCTTGCATAAAAGTAAAAGATAGGCCCTTCGCAGAGGGAAGCAGGGATTTGCAGAGGTGCCAGAGCTCGAAGCAAAAACAGAGATGAAAATAATTTTGAGAGGTATGCTTTCATTGTCAACATAACGGCCAAAAGTTCCCAATATCTTCCATACTACGTACATTATATGCGGTTCCCACGCAGAAAGGTAAAGTTTTTACTCCCCCTCCACCAACATTCACACTCCATGGCTTGTCCGAAACAACGGGTGCCGTCCAACTATCAACATTCCTGGGGGAGTTTTGTTTAAATTATTTGCGAATTTGTTTTTGATCTTTTGATCATAGGACTGGGCATCCCAGTTACCAGCCATTTTCTCGTGAATGATGAGCGGAGTCCACTCATCGTGAGAATAACCCACCTAGCATGGAAGATACTGACAGCCCCTAGTCGCTACATGAGCGATTCGGGCATACAAAACAGATTATTATTTGAAGGTTTAGAGTTGGGGACATGCAAATTTACTTGGAACGGCAGGTAAATACCGCATATAGGTAGATATGGTGGACACTCATGGAAGAAACTTGGTTCAAGGAATTTGGATGCACAAGCAGTATTCCCGCTTAGTATAGATATTTTGGCTAGCAAAGGATTCTAAATAGCAAGCACCACATGTTAGAGGATTCATAACAATATAACTTCTATACTAATATACCCAAGCATAACTCATTATGTTGTCTTCCTTGTACTTCAACTAATTTGCTCAGGTTTGAAAATAATTAATGGGGCTCACAATCATAGAAGGTGTCCAAGATAGTATATTTATATGTGAAATCTCTCTTCCTTCAATATTCTTTCATGAATTGTTCAAGTGACCAATACAATGTTTGCTAACCTTCAATAAATTTACCACCTCTACTTCTCATATGTGAAGGCATTACTCCCCATGGGATAAGCATATGAAACATATATAATTTCAGATTTATGACATTCAAATCATTCAACCATTTACTCATAGGATATAAGTGAAGCACACGAGTAAATGACAAACTACTCCAAAAAGATATAAGTGAAGATCAACGAGTAGTTAAATAATTATGTAGCTATGTGAAGACTCTCTCTCATTTAAGAATTTCAGATCTTGGTATTTTATTCAAACAGCAAGCAAAGCTAAAGAAAATAAAATGACGCTCCAAGCAAAACACATATCATGTGGTGAATAAAAATATAGCTCCAAGTAAAGTTACCGATGAACGAAGACGAAAGAGGGGATGCCATCCGGGGCATCCCCAAGCTTAGGCTCTTGGTTGTCCTTGAATATTACCTTGGGGTTCCTTCGGCATCCCCAAGATTAGGCTCTTGCCAATCCTTATTCCATAGTCCATCGAATCTTTACCCAAAACTTGAAAACTTCACAACACAAAACTTAACAGAAAATCTCGTGAACTCCGTTAGCGAAAGAAAAGAAAACACCACTTCAAGGTACTGTAATGAACTCATTCTTTATTTGTATTGGTGTTAAATCTACTGTATTCCAACTTATCTATGGTTTATAAACTATTTTACTAGCCATAGATTCATCAAAATAAGCAAACAACACACGAAAAACAGAATCTGTCAAAAACAGAACAGTCTGTAGTAATCTATAACTAACGCAAACTTCTGCAACTAAAAAAATTCTACCAAAATAGGACGACCTAGATAATTTGATTATTGATCTTCTGCGATTGGAATCAGTATTTTATCACGTTCTGGTGATTTTAAACAATTGTTTTCGTGAACAGAAAGTTTCTGGAATTTTCAGCAAGATCAAATAACTATCATCCAAGAAGATCATATAGGTCTTACTTGGCACAAACACTAATTAAAACATAAAACCACATCTAAACAGAGGCTAGATAGATTATTTATTCCTAAACAGAACCAAAAAGCAAGAAAGTAAAATAAAATTGGGTTGCCTCCCAACAAGCGCTAACGTTTAACGCCCCTAGCTAGGCATGATGATTTCAATGATGCTCACATAAGAGATAAAAATTGAAACATAAAGAGAGCATCATGAAGAATATGACTAGCACATTTAAGTCTAACCCACTTCCTATACATAGGGATTTTTTGAGCAAACAACTTATGGGAACAATAATCAACTAGCATAGGAAGGCAAAACAAGCATAACTTTAAAACTTTAAGCACATAGAGAGGAAACTTGATATTATTGCAATTTGTAGAAGCATATGATCCTCTCTCATAATAATTTTCAGTAGCATCATGAATGAATTCAACCATATAACCAGCACTTAAAGCATTCTTTTCATGATCTACTAGCATAGAAATTTTATTACTCTCCACATAAGCAAAATTCTTCTCATTAATAGTAGTGGGAGCAAACTCAACAAAATAACTATCATGTAAAGCATAATCCAATTGAAAATTAAAATCATGATGAAAAGTTTCATGGTTATCTTTATTGTTTATAGCATACGTGTCATCACAATAATCATCATAAATAGGAGGCATGCTTTCATCATAATAAATTTGCTCATCAAAACTTGGGGGACTAAACATATCATCTTCATCAAACATAGCATCCCCAAGTTTGTGGCTTTGCATATCATTAGCATCATGGGTATTCAAAGAATTCATACTAACAACATTGCAATCATGCTCATCATTCACATATTTTATGCGAAGCATTCTATGCAATTCTTCTTCTAGTACTTGAGCACAATTTTCCTTCCCATCATTTTCACGAAAGACATTAAAAAGATGAAGCATATGAGGCACCCTTAATTCCATTTTTTGTAGTTTTCTTTTATAAACTAAACTAGTGATAACACAAGAAACTAAAAGGTTCGATTGCAATATCTAAAGATATACCTTCAAGCACTCACCTCCCCGGCAACGGCGCCAGAAAAGAGCTTGATGTCTACTACACAACCTTCTTCTTGTAGACGTTGTTGGGCCTCCAAGTGCAGAGGTTTGTAGGACAGTAGCAAATTTCCCTCAAGTGGATGACCTAAGGTTTATCAATCCGTGGGAGGCGTAGGATGAAGATGGTCTCTCTCAAACAACCCTGCAACCAAATAACAAAGAGTCTCTTGTGTCCCCAACACACCCAATACAATGGTAAATTGTATAGGTGCACTAGTTCGGCGAAGAGATGGTGATACAAGTGCAATATGGATGGTAGATATAGGTTTTTGTAATCTGAAAATATAAAAACAGCAAGGTAACTAATGATAAAAGTGAGCACAAACGGTATTGCAATGCTAGGAAACAAGGCCTAGGGTTCATACTTTCACTAGTGCAAGTTCTCTCCACAATAATAACATAATTGTTTCATATAAATATCCCTCAACATGCAACAAAGAGTCACTCCAAAGTCACTAATAGCGGAGAACAAACGAAGAGATTATGGTAGGGTACGAAACCACCTCAAAGTTATCCTTTCTAATCTATCTATTCAAGAGTCCGTACTAAAATAACACGAAGCTATTCTTTCCGTTCGATCTATTATAGAGTTCGTACCAGAATAACACCTTAATACACAAATCAACCAAAACCCTAATGTCACCTAGATACTCCATTGTCACCTCAAGTATCCGTGGGTATGATTATACGATATGCATCACACAATCTCAGATTCATCTATTCAACCAACACAAAGAACTTCAAAGAGTGCCCCAAAGTTTCTACCGGAGAGTCAAGACGAAAATGTATGCCAACCCCTATGCATAAGTTCATGGGCGGAACCCGCAAGTTGGTCACCAAAACATACATCAAGTGGATCACGTGATATCCCATTGTCACCACAGATAAGCACGGCAAGACATACATCAAGTGTTCTCAAATCCTTAAAGACTCAATCCGATAAGATAACTTCAAAGGGAAAACTCAATCCATTACAAGAGAGTAGAGGGGGGAGAAACATCATAACGTCCAACTATAATAGAAAAGCTCACGATACATCAATATCATGCCAAATCAAGAACACGAGAGAGAGAGAGAGAGATCAAACACATAGCTACTGGTACATACCCTCAGCCCCGAGGGTGAACTACTACCTCCTCGTCATGAAGAGCGCCGAGATGATGAAGATGGCCACCGGTGAGGGATCCCCCCCCTCCGGCAGGGTGCCGGAACAGGGTCCTGATTTGTTTCTGGTGGCTACAGAGGCTTGCGGCGGCGGAACTCCCGATCTATTCTGTTCTCTGATGTTTTTAGGGTATATGGATATATATAGGCGAAAGAAGTCGGTAAGGGGAGCCACGAGGGGCCCACGAGGGTGGGGGACGCGCCCAGGGGGGCAGGCGCGCCTCCCTGCCTCGTGGCCACCTCGCTGCTTCCCTGACGTGCACTCCAAGTCTCCTGGATTGCTTCCGTTCCAAAAATAACTCTCCTGAAGGTTTCATTCCGTTTGGACTCCGTTTGATATTCCTTTTCTATGAAACACTGAAACAAGGGGAAAAACAGAAACTGGCACTGGGCTCTGGGTTAATAGGTTAGTCCCAAAAATAATATAAAAGTGCATAGTAAAGCCCATTAAACATCCAAGATGGATAATATAATAGCATGAATACTTCATAAATTATAGATACATTGGAGACGTATCAGGCATCCCATCTTTCTTCAACAAGTATCGGTATGTTTTCGGTTTTGTTTCGTTCATGTGATATGTGCAAATCTTGGAGCGTCTTTTGCATTTAGTTTTCACTTTTCTTTTATGCACCATGCTGGTATGAGATAGTCCATGGTTGATTTATAGAATGCTCTTTGCACTTCACTTATATCTTTTGAGTATGGCTTTATAGAATGCTTCATGTGCTTCACTTATATCATTTGAAGTTTGGATTGCCTGTTCCTCTTCACATAGAAAACTACTATTTGTAGAATGCTCTTTTGCTTCACTTATATTTGTTAGAGCGTGGGCATATCTTTTGTAGAAAGAATTAAACTCTCTTGCTTCACTTATATCTATTTAGAGAGATGACATGAATTGGTCATTCACATGGTTAGTCATAAAATCCTACATAAAACTTGTAGATCACTGAATATGATATGTTTGATTCCTTGCAATAGTTTTGCGATATAAAGGTGGTGATATTAGAGTCGTGCTAGTTGAGTAATTGTGAAATTGAGAAATACTTGTGTTGAGGTTTGCAAGTCCCGTAGCATGCACGTATGGTAACCGTTGTGTAACAAATTTAAAGCATGAGGTGTTTCTTTGATTGTCTTCCTTATGAGTGTCGGTTGGGGACGAGCGATGGTCTTTTCCTACCAATCTATCCCCCTAGGAGCATGCGCGTAGTGCTTGGTTTTGATGACTTGTAGATTTTTGCAATAAGTATGTGAGTTCTTTATGACTAATGTTGAGTCCATGGATTATACGCACTCTCACCCTTCCATCATTGCTAGCCTCTTCAGTACCGTGCATTGCCCTTTCTCACCTCGAGAGTCGGTGCAAACTTCGCCGGTGCATCCAAACCCCGTGATATGATACGCTCTATCACACATAAGCCTCCTTATATATTCCTCAAAACAGCCACCATACCTACCTATCACGACATTTCCATAGCCATTCCGAGATATATCGCCATGCAACTTCCATCATCTTCATATACATGACTTGAGCATCATTGTCATATTGCTTTGCATGATCGTAAGATAGCTAGCATGATATTTCCATGGCTTGTCCGTTTTTTGATATCTTTGCTACGCTAGATCATTGCACATCCCGGTACACCGCCGGAGGCATTCAGATAGAGTCATATTTTTGTTCTAGTATCGAGTTGTAATATTGAGTTGTAAGTAAATAAAAGTGTGATGATCATCATTATTAGAGCATTGCCCCAGTGAGGAAAGGATGATGGAGACTATGATTCCCCCACAAGTCGGGATGAGACTCCGGACTTTACAAAAAAATAAAAGAGGCCAAAGAAGCCCAAATAAAAAAAGAGGCCAAAGAAGCCCACAAAAACAAAACAAAACAAAAAAAATGAGAGAAAAAGAGAGAAGGGGCAATTTTACTATCCTTTTACCACACTTGTGCTTCAGAGTAGCACCATGTTCTTCATATAGAGAGTCTCTTGAGTTATCACTTTCATATACTAGTGGGAATTTTCATTATAGAACTTGGCTTGTATATTCCAACGATGGGCTTCCTCATATGCCCTAGGTCTTCATGAGCAAGCAAGTTGGATGCACACCCACTTAGTTTTTAGTTTGAGCTTTCATACACTTATAGCTCTTAGTGCATCCATTGCATGGCAATCCCTACTCCTCGCATTGACATCAATTGATGGGCATCTCCATAGCCCGTTGATTAGCCGCGTCGATGTGAGCCTTTCTCCCTTTTTTTGTCTTCTCCACACAACCTCCATCATCATATTCTATTCCACCTATAGTGCTATGTCCATGGCTCGCGCTCATATATTGCGTGAAGGTTGAAAAAGTTTGAAAATACTAAAGTATGAAACAATTGCTTGGCTTGTCATCGGGGTTGTGCATGATGGGAGCATTTTGTCTGATGAAGATGAAGCATAGCCAAACTATATGATTTTGTAGGGATGAACTTTCTTTGGCTATGTTATTTTGAGAAGACATAATTGCTTGGTTGGTATGCTTGAAGTATTATTGTCCTAATGTCAAATGATAGACTATTGCTTTGAATCACTGGTGTCTTAATATTCATGCCATGATTAGATTACATGATCAAGATTATGCTAGGTAGCATTCCACAAAAAAAATTATCTTTTTTATCATTTACCTACTCGAGGGCGAGCAGGAATTAAGCTTGGGACGTCTCTGTCGTATCTATAATTTTTGATTGTTACATGCCAATATTATACAACTTTCATATACTTTTGGCAACTTTATACTATTTTTGGGACTAACATATTGATCCAGTGCCCAGTGCCAATTCTTGTTTGTTGCATGTTTTTTGTTTCGCAGAAAATCCATATCAAACGGAGTCCAAACGGGATAAAAACTAACGGAGATTTTTTTGGAATATATGTGATTTTTGGGAAGAAGAATCAGCGTGAGACGATGCTCGAGGGGGCCATGAGGCAGGGGGCGCGCCCCTGACCCAGGTGGCCACCCCATAAGGCGGTTGGTGCCCTTCTTTCGCCGCAAGAAAGCCATTATCCGGATAAAAATCGTGTCCAAATTTCAGCCCAATCGGAGTTACGGATCTCCGGGAATATAAGAAACGGTGAAAGGGCAGAATCAGGAATGCAGAAACACAGAGAGACAGAGAGACAGAGAGACAGATCCAATCTCGGAGGGGCTCTCACCCCTCCCATGCCATGGAAGCCAAGGACCAGAGGGGAAACCCTTCTGCCATCTAGGGAGAAGGTCAAGGAAGAAGAAGAAGAAGAAGAAGGGGGGCTCTCTCCCCCTCTCTTCCGGTGGCGCCGGAACGCCGCCGGGGCCATCATCATCACCGCAATCTACACCAACACCTCCGTCATCTTCACCAACATCTTCATCACCTTCCCCCATCTATCTACAGCGGTCCACTGTCCCGCAACCCGCTGTACCCTCTACTTGAACATGGTGCTTTATGCTTCATATTATTATCCAATGATGTGTTGCCATCCTATGATGTTTGAGTAGATTTTCGTTGTCCTATCGGTAATTGGTGAATTGCTATGATCGGTTTAATTTTCTTGTGGTTACGTTGCTGTCCTTTGGTGCCTATCATATGAGTGCGCACGTGGATCACACCATAGGGTTAGTTGTATGTTGATAGGACTATGTATTGGAGGGCAAGAGTGACAGAAGCTTCAACCTAGCATAGAAATTGATGCATACGGGATTGAAGGGGGACCAATATATCTTAATGCTATGGTTGGGCTTTACCTTAATGAATGTTAGTAGTTGCGGATGCTTGATAATAGTTCCAATCATAAGTGCATAGAATTCCAAGTCAAGGATGACATCCTAGCAGTGGTCTCTCCCACATAAAACTTGCTATCGGTCTAGTAAAGTAGTCAATTGCTTAGGACAATTTCGCAACTCCTACCACCACTTTTCCACACTTTCTATACTAACTTTATTGCTTCTTTACTTAAAAAGCCCCTAGTTTTTATTTATGTGCTCTTTATATTCTTGCAAACCTATCCCGTTACACCTACAAAGTACTTCTAGTTTCATACTTGTTCTAGGTAAAGCAAACGTTAAGCGTGCGTAGAGTTGTATCTGTGGTCGATAGAACTTGAGGGAATATTTGTTCTACCTTTAGCTCCTCATTGGGTTCGACACTCTTACTTATCAAAAGAGGCTACAATTGATCCCCTATACTTGTGGGTTATCACCTCCTCTTGAAGCTGGACATCGCCAAGGCTTTCGACACCGTCTCCTGGCCCTTCCTCCTCCAAGTGCTGCAGCATCTGGGCTTCGGGAGGCATTGGTGCGAGTGGGTCTCCATCATGCTCTCGACCACCTCGACTAGGGTCCTCATCAACGGGAACCCGGGACCGCCGGTGGCTCACGCCGAAGTCCTACGTCAAGGAGACCCCATTTCACCCATGCTCTTCGTCCTCGTCATCAACCAGCTAAACACCCTCCTTCATCACGCCGTTCACTCTGGAATCATCAAGAGGTTCACCGCGCGCCACGCCCCGGCTAGTGTCTCCGTCTTCGCCGACGACGTCGTCGTGTTTTGCCATGCCGATGCTCAGGACCTGGGAGCCATCTGCGGCCTCCTCGACTTCTTCGGCCACGCCTCCGGCCTCCGCACAAACTTCCAAAAGTGCTCGGCCTCCCCGATCCGCTGCTCAGACGACAAGCTGGCCACCATCACGACCTCCCTCTCCTGCCCCTTGGCGAGCTTCCCCATCCGGTACCTTGGACTACCGCTGTCCATCCGCAAGACTACGGTCTCAGTCCTCCTCCCGCTTGTTGACAAGATCATTAAGAAGTTGGCGACTTGGAAAGCCTCCCTGCTCTCCCGCGGCGAAAGGCTAGCCCCTGTTCGGCATGTCCTTTCGGCCATGCCAGTGCACATCCTCCTCGCGATGGCGATCTCCCCCCCCCCAACCTCAAGCGGATCACCAAGCTCATCCGCGATTTTCTCAGGTTCGGAAGTAAAGACACCAATGGCGGTTGCTGCCCCGTTTCCTGGCCCCGTATCTGCCGGCCCTTGGAGCTTGGTGGTCTTGGCATTCGGGACATCCAGCGCACCGGCGTGGTGCTGCTAGCTCGTTGCCTCTGGCTCCAGGCCACCGACCCCGACCGCCCATGGAAGCACCTGCACCTTCCTAGCCACCGCGAGACATCCGAGATCTTTCGTGCTTCTACCCTCTGGACCCTTGGTGACGGCAACTCCTGCCGCTTCTGGACCGATAATTGGCTGCATGGCCAATCCATCGCTGAGTTCGCCCCTACGCTGCTCTCCCTCATCCCGCGCAGACGGCAGAAAAGCAGGCTTGTCTGTGATGCCTTGACTAACAACACATGGATCTCTGACATCCATGGCACGCTCACCCCAGCCGCCATTGTTGAGTACTTCGAGCTATGGCAAAAGCTTCAAGGCATCTCCCTCTCTGCTGAGCCCGACAAGCTGTCCTAGAGATGGACCTCCAACGGTATCTACACGGCTAGTTCTTGCTACCGAGATCTCTTCTACGGCTCCACCACCACGCCATTCTAGTGCCTCATCTGGAAGACTTGGGCACCTTCCAATGCCAAGATCTTCCTCTGGCTCGCTGCTCTCAATCGTTGCTGGACGGCCGACCGTCGTGTGCGCCATGGCCTTTCGACTGACCCCGTATGCAAGCTATGCGGCCAGGCGGAAGAGACCATCGACCACCTGCTGGTCAGCTGCGTTCTCGCACGTATCTCCTGGCACGAGGTTCTGGCCTGGTGTACTCCCTACCGCACCACCGGACGGTACTATTGGCTTCTTCGACTGGTGGGGCAGCGCGGCGGCAACTGTCCCTGCCGCCATGTGCAAAGGCGCGAACTCCCTAATCATCTTAGCAGCCTGGACCACCTGGAAGCACCAGAATGCTGTCATCTTCGACGGCGAGGCGCCATCCCATGCCCTCATTACGGCGACCGTCAAGATGGAGGCCGCGCGCTGGGCAAAAGCCGGCGCCAAGGGAATGGATAGAATCCTTCATGTAACTTGAGCTTGTAGCCCGAGGCTGAGCATCCTCCCCCTCTGCTCGCTTGCTCTCTTGTCGTCGCCAGCTAGTTGTGTATGGCCACAAGAGTAGCACACTTGTAGCATAACTCTCTTTTCTACCTATCAATGGAATGCTACGCAACCTTTGCGTATTCGCGAAAAAAAACTATTGTTCCATGGATAGGGAAGCTCCCAGGCTTTATTGTTATCGTGAAAAAATTGGTCAGAGAAACCGTTGGAGCTCCCTGGACCTACATATTGCACCCTTTCTATTAGTCAAGATAAAAAAGCTAGGCATTGGTAATCAGGAATGTACCTTGTAATCACGTTTTTTCTTTGTTGATTTCTAGGTTGAGGTCACTACAAAAAAAATACACTTCCGTGATGATACGTGTTTGTCACAGTAGGTCGCGTTTTTTGTCATGCATGTACATCCATGACGATTTTATGACAGAATCAAGATAGTCATACTTGTGCTGTCGTAGAAGTGTTCCATGACATTACCAAAATTATCATCACGGAAGTGTGCACTTCCATGACGATAAATCGTGCGTCACAGAAGTGCTTTCGTCAAGGGTGACCGACACGTGGCATCCACCGTAACGGAACGCCGTTAAGCTATCGGGTCGGGTTTTGGATCCGATAACCCGTTAACAGCCCCGACCAATGGGGATTTTCCATGTGTAAAATCATCATTGGCTGGAGGAAACACGTGTTGGCTCATCGTTGGGACAGATGTCATCCACTCATTGGACAGAAGGCGCCTATGATACGTCGACACGTGGCACGGCCCAACAGAGGCCCATTCTTGTGAAAAGGCCGACCCGTTTTGTTGGGAATCGTAGCATAATTTTAAAATTTTCCTACGCTCACCAAGATCCATCTATGGAGTATACTAGCAACGAGGGGAAAGGAGTGCATCTACATACCCTTGTAGATCGCGAGCGGAAGCGTTCCAATGAACGAGGTTGATGGAGTCGTACTCGCCGTGATCCAAATCACCGATGACCGAGTGCCGAACGGACGGCACCTCCGCGTTCAACACACGTACGGAGCAGCGACGTTCTCCTCCTTCTTGATCCAGCAAGGGGGAAGGAGAGGTTGATGGAGATCCAGCAGCACGACGGCGTGGTGGTGGATGTAGCGGGGTCTCGGCAGGGCTTCGCCGAGCTTCTGCGAGAGGGAGAGGTGTTGCAGGGGAGGAGGGAGGCGCCCAAGGCTGTGGTGTTGCTGCCCTCCCTCCCCCCTTTTATATAGGCCCCCTGGGAAGGGGGGCGGCGGCCAGGAGCCCATCTGGATGGGGGGCGGCGGCCAGGGGGGAGACTTGCCCCCCAAGGCAAGTGGGGCGCCCCCCCACCCTAGGGTTTCCAACCCAAGGCGCAGGGGGGAGGCCCATGGGGGGCGCCCCAGCCCACTAAGGGCTGGTTCCCTTCCCACTTCAGCCCATGGGGCCCTCCGGGATATGTGGCCCCACCCGATGGACCCCCGGGACCCTTCCGGTGGTCCCGGTACAATACAGGTGACCCCCGAAACTTTCCCGGTGGCCGAAACTTGACTTCCTATATATAATTCTTCACCTCCGGACCATTCCGGAACTCCTCATGACGTCCAGGATCTCATCCGGGACTCCGAACAACTTTCGGGTTTCCGCATACTCATATCTCTACAACCCTAGCGTCACAGAACCTTAAGTGTGTAGACCCTACGGGTTCGGGAGACATGCAGACATGACCGAGACGCCTCTCCGATCAATAACCAACAGCGGGATCTGGATACCCATGTTGGCTCCCACATGTTCCAGGATGATCTCATCGGATGAACCACGATGTCGAGGATTCAATCAATCCCGTATACAATTCCCTTTGTCAATCGGTATGTTACTTGCCCGAGATTCGATCGTCGGTATCCCAATACCTTGTTCAATCTCGTTACCGGCAAGTCTCTTTACTCGTACCGCAATGCATGATCCCGTGACTAATGCCTTAGTCACATTGAGCTCATTATGATGATGCATTACCAAGTGGGCCCAGAGATACCTCTCCGTCATACAGAGTGACAAATCCCAGTCTCGATCCGTGCCAACCCAACAGACACTTTCGGAGATACCCGTAGTGTACCTTTATAGTCACCCAGTTACGTTGTGACGTTTCGCACACCCAAAGTACTCCTACGGTATCCGGGAGTTGCACGATCTCATGGTCTAAGGAGAAGATACTTGACATAGGAAAAGCTCTAGCAAACGAACTACACGATCTTTGAGCTATGCTTAGGATTGGGTCTTGTCCATCACATCATTCTCCTAATGATGTGATCCCATTATCAATGACATCCAATGTCCATAGTCAGGAAACCATGACTATCTGTTGATCAACGAGCTAGTCAACTAGAGGCTTACTAGGGACACGTTGTGGTCTATGTATTCACACATGTATTACGATTTTCGGATAACACAATTATAGCATGAACAATAGACAATTATCATGAACAAAGAAATATAATAATAACCATTTATTATTGCCTCTAGGGCATATTTCCAACAGTCTCCCACTTGCACTAGAGTCAATAATCTAGTTACATTGTGATGAATCGAACACCCATTGCGTCCTGGTGTTGATCATGTTTTGCTCTAGGGAGAGGTTTAGTCAACGGATCTGCTACATTCAGGTCCGTATGTACTTTACAAATATCTATGTCTCCATTTTGAACACTTTCACGAATGGAGTTGAAGCGACGCTTGATATGCCTGGTCTTCCTGTGAAACCTGTGAAACCTGGGCTCCTTCGCAAGGGCAATAGCTCCAGTGTTGTCACAAAAGAGAGTCATCGGGCCCGACGCATTGGGAATCACCCCTAGGTCGGTAATGAACTCCTTCATCCAGACTGCTTCCTGTGCTGCCTCCGAGGCTGCCATGTACTCCGCTTCACATCTAGATCCCGCCACGACGCTTTGCTTGCAACTGCACCAACTTACTGCTCCTCCATTCAAAATATACATGTATCCGGTTTGTGACTTCGAGTCATCCAGATCTATGTCGAAGCTAGCGTCGACGTAACCCTTTACGACGAGCTCTTCGTCACCTCCATAAACGAGAAACATATCCTTAGTCCTCTTCAGGTACTTTAGGATATTCTTGACCGCTGTCCAGTGTTCCATGCCGGGGTTACTTTGGTACCTTCCTACCAAACTCACGGCAAGGTTTACATCAGGTTTGGTACACAGCATGGCATACATAATAGACCCTATGGCCGAGGCATAGGGGATGACACTCATCTTTTCTCTATCTTCTGCCGTGGTCGAGCATTGAGCCGTGCTCAATTGCACACCTTGCAATACAGGCAAGAACCCCTTCTTGGACTGATCCATATTGAACTTCTTCAATATCTTGTCAAGGTACGTACTCTGTGAAAGACCAATGAGGTGTCTTGATCTATCTCTATAGATCTTGATGCCTAATATATAAGCAGCTTCTCCAAGGTCCTTCATTGAAAAACACTTATTCAAATAGGCCTTTATACTTTCCAAGAATTCTATATAATTTCCCATCAATAGTATGTCATCCACATACAATAAGAGAAATGCTACAGAGCTCCCACTCACTTTCTTGTAAACACAGGCTTCTCCATAAGTCTGTGTAAACCCAAACGCTTTGATCATCTCATCAAAACGAATGTTCCAACTCCGAGATGCTTGCACCAGCCCATAGATTGAGCGTTGGAGCTTGCATACTTTGTTAGCATTCTTGGGATCGACAAAACCTTCCGGCTGCATCATATACAATTCTTCCTTAAGGAATGCCGTTTTGACGTCCATCTGCCATATCTCATAATCATAGTATGCGGCAATTGCTAACATGATTCGGACGGACTTCAGCTTCGGTACGGGGGAGGAAGTCTCATCGTAGTCAACCCCTTGAACTTGTCGATAACCCTTAGCGACAAGTCGAGCCTTATAGATGGTCACATTACCATCCGCGTCTGTCTTCTTCTTAAAGATCCATTTATTTTCTATGGCTCGCCGGTCATCGGGCAAGTCAGTCAAAGTCCATACTTCATTTTCATACATGGATCCTATCTCGGATTTCATGGCTTGTAGCCATTTGTCGGAATCCGGGCCCGCCATCGCTTCTTCATAGTTCGAAGGTTCACCGTTGTCTAACAACATGATTTCCAGGACAGGGTTGCCGTACCACTCTGGTGCGGAACGTGTCCTTGTGGACCTACGAAGTTCAGCAGTAACTTGATCCGAAGCTTCATGATCATCATCATTAACTTCCTCCCCAGTCGGTGTAGGCACCACAGGAACATCTTCCCGCGCTGCGCTACTTTCCAGTTCGGAAGGGGTGACTATCACCTCATCAAGTTCCACTTTCCTCCCACTCAATTCTTTCGAGAGAAACTCTTTCTCCAGAAAGGACCCATTCTTGGCAACAAAGATCTTGCCTTCGGATCTGAGGTAGAAGGTATACCCAATGGTTTCCTTAGGGTATCCTATGAAGACGCATTTTTCCGACTTGGGTTCGAGCTTTTCAGGTTGAAGTTTCTTGACATAAGCATCGCATCCCCAAACTTTTAGAAACGACAGCTTAGGTTTCTTCCCAAACCATAATTCATACGGTGTCGTCTCAACGGATTTCGACGGAGCCCTATTTAAAGTGAATGCGGCAGTCTCTAAAGCATAGCCCCAGAATGAGAGCGGTAAATCGGTAAGTGACATCATAGATCGCACCATATCCAATAGAGTGCGATTACGACGTTCGGACACACCGTTTCGCTGAGGTGTTCCAGGCGGCGTGAGTTGTGAAACGATTCCACATTTCCTTAAGTGCGCACCAAATTCATGACTTAAATATTCTCCACCATGATCTGATCGTAAGAATTTTATTTTTCTGTCACGTTGATTCTCAACCTCACTCTGAAATTCCTTGAACTTTTCAAAGGTTTCAGACTTGTGTTTCATTAGGTAGACATACCCATATCTACTTAAGTCATCAGTGAGAGTGAGAACATAACGATATCCTCCGCGAGCCTCAACACTCATTGGACCGCACACATCGGTATGTATGATTTCCAATAAGTTGGTTGCTCGCTCCATTGTTCCAGAGAACGGAGTCTTGGTCATCTTACCCATGAGGCATGGTTCACACGTGTCAAATGATTCGTAATCAAGAGACTCCAAAAGTCCATCTGCATGGAGCTTCTTCATGTGCTTGACACCAATGTGACCAAGGCGGCAGTGCCACAAGTATGTGGGACTATCGTTATCAACTTTACATCTTTTGGTATTCACACTATGAATATGTGTAACATCACGTTCGAGATTCATCAAGAATAAACCATTGACCAGCGGGGCATGACCATAAAACATATCTCTCAAATAAATAGAACAACCATTATTCTCGGATTTAAATGAGTAGCCATCTCGAATTAAACGAGATCCAGATACAATGTTCATGCTCAAAGCTGGCACTAAATAACAATTATTGAGGTTTAAAACTAATCCCGTAGGTAGATGCAGAGGTAGCGTGCCGACGGCGATCACATCGACCTTGGAACCATTCCCGACGCGCATCGTCACCTCGTCCTTTGCCAGTCTCCGTTTATTCCGCAGTTCCTGTTTTGAGTTACAGATATGAGCAACCGCACCGGTATCAAATACCCAGGAGTTACTACGAGTACTGGTAAGGTACACATCAATTACATGTATATCACATATACCTTTGGTGTTGCCGGCCTTCTTGTCCGCTAAGTATTTGGGGCAGTTCCGCTTCCAGTGACCACTTCCCTTGCAATAAAAGCACTCAGTCTCAGGCTTGGGTCCATTCTTTGACTTCTTCCCGGCAACTGGCTTACCGGGCGCGGCAACTCCCTTGCCGTCCTTCTTGAAGTTCTTCTTACCCTTGCCTTTCTTGAACTTAGTGGTTTTATTCACCATCAACACTTGATGTTCTTTTCTGATCTCCACCTCCGCTGATTTCAGCATTGAATATACCTCGGGAATGGTCTTTTCCATCCCCTGCATATTGAAGTTCATCGCAAAGCTCTTGTAGCTTGGTGGAAGCGACTGAAGGATTCTGTCAATGACCGCGTCATCCGGGAGATTAACTCCCAGCTGAGACAAGCGGTTGTGTAACCCAGACATTCTGGGTATGTGCTCACTAACAAAACTATTCTCCTCCATTTTACAGCTGAAGAACTTGTCGGAGACTTCATATCTCTCGACCCGGGCATGAGCTTGGAAAACCATTTTCAGCTCTTCGAACATCTCATATGCTCCATGTTTCTCAAAACACTTTTGGAGACCCGGTTCTAAGCTATAAAGCATGCCGCACTGAACGAGGGAGTAATCATCAGCACGTGATTGCCAAGCGTTCATAACGTCTTGGTTCTCTGGGATTGGTGCTTCACCTAGCGGTGCTTCTAAGACATAATCTTTCTTGGCTGCTATGAGGATGATCCTCAGGTTACGGACCCAGTCCGTATAGTTGCTGCCATCATCTTTCAGCTTGGTTTTCTCTAGGAACGCGTTGAAGTTGAGGACAACGTGGGCCATTTGATCTACAAGACATATTGTAAAGATTTTAGACTAAGTTCATGATAATTAAGTTCATATAATCAAATTATTCAATGAACTCCCACTCAGATAGACATCCCTCTAGTCATCTAAGTGAAACATGATCCGAGTTAACTAGGCCGTGTCCGATCATCACGTGAGACGGACTAGTCAAGATCGGTGAACATCTCCATGTTGATCGTATCTTGTATACGAATCATGCTCGACCTTTCGGTCCTCCGTGTTCCGAGGCCATGTCTGTACATGCTAGGCTCGTCAAGTCGACCTAAGTGTATTGCGTGTGTTCCGAGGCCATGTCTGTACATGCTAGGCTCGTCAACACCCATTGTATGCGAACGTTAGAATCTATCACACCCGATCATCACGTGGTGCTTCGAAACAACGAACCTTCGCAACGGTGCACAGTTAGGGTGAACACTTTCTTGAAATTATTATATGGGATCATCTTACTTACTACCGTCGTTCTAAGCAAATAAGATGCAAAACATGATAAACATCACATGCAATCAAATAGTGACATGATATGGCCAATATCATTTTGCTCCCTTGATCTCCATCTTCGGGGCACCATGATCATCTTTGTCACCGGCATGACACCATGATCTCCATCATTGTGTCTTCATGAAGTTGTCATGCCAACGATTACTTCTACTTCTATGGCTAACACGTTTAGCAATAAAGTAAAGTAATTTACATGGCGTTATTCAATGACACGCAGGTCATACAAAATAATAAAGACAACTCCTATGGCTCCTACCGGTTGTCATACTCATCGACATGCAAGTCGTGATTCCTATTACAAGAATATGATCAATCTCATACATCACATATATCATTCATCACATCTTCTGGCCATATCATATCACATAGCACATGCTGCAAAAACAAGTTAGACGTCCTCTAATTGTTGTTGCAAGTTTTTACGTGGCTTGTATAGGTTTCTAGCAAGAACGTTTCTTACCTACGTAAAACCACAACGTGATATGCCAATTTCTATTTACCCTTCATAAGGACCCTTTTCATCGAATCCGTTCCGACTAAAGTGGGAGAGACAGACACCCGCTAGCCACCTTATGCAACTAGTGCATGTCAGTCGGTGGAACCTGTCTCACGTAAGCGTACGTGTAAGGTCGGTCCGGGCCGCTTCATCCCACAATGCCGCCGAAACAAGATAAGACTAGTAGCGGCAAGAAGAATTGGCAACATCTACGCCCACAACTGCTTTGTGTTCTACTCGTGCATAGTAACTACGCATAGGCCTGGCTCATGATGCCACTGTTGGGAATCGTAGCATAATTTTAAAAAAATTCCTACGCTCACCAAGATCCATCTATGGAGTATACTAGCAACGAGGGGAAATGAGTGCATCTACATACCCTTGTAGATCGCGAGCGGAAGCGTTCCAATGAACGAGGTTGATGGAGTCGTACTCGCCGTGATCCAAATCACCGATGACCGAGTGCCGAACGGACGGCACCTCCGCGTTCAACACACGTACGGAGCAGCGACGTTCTCCTCCTTCTTGATCCAGCAAGGGGGAAGGAGAGGTTGATGGAGATCCAGCAGCACGACGGCGTGGTGGTGGATGTAGCGGGGTCTCGGCAGGGCTTCGCCGAGCTTCTGCGAGAGGGAGAGGTGTTGCAGGGGAGGAGGGAGGCGCCCAAGGCTGTGGTGTTGCTGCAGTCCCTCCCCCTTTTATATAGGCCCCCTGGGAAGGGGGGCGCCGGCCAGGAGCCCATCTGGATGGGGGGGCGGCGGCCAGGGGGGGGACTTGCCCCCCAAGGTAAGTGGGGCGCCCCCCCACCCTAGGGTTTCCAACCCTAGGCGCAAGGGGGAGGCCCATGGGGGGCGCCCCAGCCCACTAAGGGCTGGTTCCCTTCCCACTTCAGCCCATGGGGCCCTCCGGGATAGGTGGCCCCACCCGATGGACCCCCTGGACCCTTCCGGTGGTCCCGGTACAATACCAGTGACCCCCGAAACTTTCCCGGTGGCCGAAACTTGACTTCCTATATATAATTCTTCACCTCCGGACCATACCGGAACTCCTCGTGACGTTCGGGATCTCATCCGGGACTCCGAACAACTTTCGGGTTTCCGCATACTCATATCTCTACAACCCTAGCGTCACCGAACCTTAAGTGTGTAGACCCTACGGGTTCGGGAGACATGCAGACATGACCGAGACGCCTCTCCTGTCAATAACCAACAGCGGGATTTGGATACCCATGTTGGCTCCCACATGTTCCACGATGATCTCATCGGATGAACCACGATGTCGAGGATTCAATCAATCCCGTATACAATTCCCTTTGTCAATCGGTATGTTACTTGCCCGAGATTCGATCGTTGGTATCCCAATACCTTGTTCAATCTCGTTACCGGCAAGTCTCTTTACTCGTACCGCAATGCATGATCCCGTGACTAACGCCTTAGTCACATTGAGCTCATTATGATGATGCATTACCGAGTGGGCCCAGAGATACCTCTTCGTCATACGGAGTGACAAATCCCAGTCTCGATCCGTGCCAACCCAACAGACACTTTCGGAGATACCCGTAGTGTACCTTTATAGTCACCCAGTTACGTTGTGACGTTTCGCACACCCAAAGTACTCCTACGGTATCCGGGAGTTGCACGATCTCATGGTCTAAGGAGAAGATACTTGACATTGGAAAAGCTCTAGCAAACGAACTACACGATCTTTGAGCTATGCTTAGGATTGGGTCTTGTCCATCACATCATTCTCCTAATGATGTGATCCCGTTATTAATGACATCCAATGTCCATAGTCAGGAAACCATGACTATCTGTTGATCAACGAGCTAGTCAACTAGAGGCTTACTAGGGACACGTTGTGGTCTATGTATTCACACATGTATTACGATTTCCGGATAACACAATTATAGCATGAACAATAGACAATTAGCATGAACAAAGAAATATAATAATAACCATTTATTATTGCCTCTAGGGCATATTTCCAACACGTTTGACTTGGTCAAAAGGTGGCGGGCCGGCCCATGGAAAGCCTGTTAACGGCATGCTCGCATATAGCCCATTTACAGCCCGCTAACCCAAGGCCCGTTACGCCCTATCCGAATTAGGCCCAGTAGCGTCATCTGGGCCATCCAATATGATTCCAGCCCATTTTCACTTCTGGCCCATGTATGGCCCATGACGTCTTTCGGCCCATATGAGGTCCTATGTAACTCTTGGCCTATTAACGGCCCGTGGTGAAACTGGCCCGTAATGAACAGTGTATCACTTTACACCCATTAACGGCCTGGTGAAACTGGCCCGTAATGAACAGTGTATCACTTTATACCCATTAACGGCCCGTTATTCCGTTGGGCCGTTTCCAGCCCATGTTGTCTTTCGGCCTTCTCAGAGCCCATTTATTCTTGGGCTCATTTCCAGCATTCGTTTACTTACGGCCCGTTACTGTCATTTTCTGCTTGTGGGCCAAATTCATCTTGTGGTTACAGTCGGCCCGTTTGTGGTCCGTTAATACGTTGGGCCGTTTTCATCGCGTCATCAAATACGGCCTATTAACGATGGCCCGTTATGGTCGGCTCATGAACAGACGATTCCAACTCTAGCCCGTTTACGGCCATAATGCGGCCTGTTATTGGCCCATGTTTGGCCAATCGATCATACGGCCCGTATAAGGCCCATTGATGATACGGCCCGTAGAAGGCCCATTGTTTCTACCGCCCGTAGAAGGCCTACTGTTTCTACGGCCCGTAGAAGGCCCACTGTTTCTACGGCCCGTAGGAGGCCTAGTGTCACTACAATAAATATTAGCCCATGGTTATTGTGGCCTAGTTTTAAAAAATAGGTTATTGCAGCCACTAGCAAACCACGGAAAAAGAACTGCACTGACTACAAGCAAACAAATAAACAAGACAACAAGGAAATAAATAAGCAAGCAACTTGTGCTAGGCTATCACGGCTATTACACATATTACATCCACTAGGCATCAAAGTTCGCCACCAGTGCAAATATAGGGAACAAAGCAGCATATAAACGCCGCAGCAAAACAAGTCCAGAACTGAAACCACTTCAGAAGAGTTCAAGAAACAATATCCTGGGTACCGATAATGCTGGCAAGATGCTTAGCAAGCTTATTAACTTTCTCTTGTTTGGCGCTTAAATCCTCCAGCACTTGCTGTTGCACAAGAAAGTACGCATCTGAATTCTGCAGGGACTTCCTCAGTCCTTCGGCTTCTTGCCGTAGCACAGCTGACTGATGCCTTTCAGCTTGTAGCTGAGACTGAAGAAGCCGAAGTGATTCAGGTAGCGAGTTCGAAGAGCTTGTGCCAGCGGTACTGGCCAGTAACTCGAACACTACATCAACGCAGGACTGTGGGGTTTTCTCACTGTCTACAAGATCGTTTTTATCACCTTTCTTGGAGACCAACAGGGTTGTCTCACTATCTTGAACCTTATCTGCATTACTTTCTCTACCATTACATAGTGGGGTGCTCTTCTCTAATATTCTATTTGCATACTACAAGAGAAACAAGCAGACACATCACAGGTTTAGCTTGTAGTATACGAAACTCATTTTGGTAAACCGGTTCAGTAGTAAGGTGGACAGGATAACAGCATGAAACGAACATATATCTATGTACTATGGTCACTGTATTGTCCATATCATTCTAGTTTATGTTCCCTAATCAAGATAGAGACACAGTTCAACTCATATATTTTTAAGACACAGCAGCATAGACAGAATATAAGTGTGAGAAACTACACAACATTGGCAGCACTTGTAATGTGCATCACATGAGAACATAACTGTTTATACAACTTAAATTGAAATCAACATAGAGCAAGAAGTTAGAACAACAATCTAGTTAAAGAAATAGGGTTAAAACATACCTGTTGCACCATTGGAGTTTCAATTGGATCCTTCAAATTCGAAAGTAGTTGGTATGAGCAAATATAGTGATGCAACAGCAAAGGAGTATGGACCATAGCTACGGAATCTGACCTGAGAACAGTTGCTCTTCTGCTTTAAACGTGAAGTTTGGGTTAGCTGTGGTGGTCTTCGTGCTTTGGGCACTGCAGTAGCTTTACAAACTGCTCGTGTGGGGGTACTCTATGGTGGACATGGTGCTTTGTCAACTATAAGTGGGTTACTATCCGCTGGGGTTGCGGTTAGATGGGTTGTAGCTGGTTCTCTGCCCAACGGTGTAAGTGTGCAATCTGGAAGAGTCTCGATTATGTGTGGTGGGGCTAGTTTGTGGGCCAGTACAACCATGGTTCTATCTGCCATCACCCCCTCCAATTCAAATGGCTGATAAACAAGAAAAGAAATTGAACGTACATACATTGTATGATAGACAGATGTGGTAATTCACATATATGTTGTCTAACCAAACAGGACAGCATGACACAATTTCACATATATGATGCCTAACTAAACAGGATAGCATGACACAGTTTCAGATATATGATGGATAACTTAACAGGATATAATGGCATAATTCAACATATGATGAGTACCTAAACAGGATGACATGACAAAACTATATGATGTCTTTCTAAAATAAGCAGCTGGCACTCGCATGTATGATCTCTAAACTAAGCAGATAGAATTCAATATTGTGCATATGATGTCTAAACTAAGCAATGCAAGACACCATATGCATCATATGAGAAATATAAACATTGCAACTTAGAGCATACACCTCAGGTGGGATATAGGAATGGTCATCTATCTCTGAATCCTCCTCTGAGGAGCTCCCTGTAACCATCGAGATATATGCTTCAACAGGTACCATTGCCTGCTCTGAAGACCTTGTTTGCACTCCAGATTTTTCCATAACCGGCTCAAATGGCTGATACACATGAAGAGTAGTTCAATATACACAGATTGTCGACAAATGGAATACGTAATGAAAAAAAGATGGCATGAGATAATTCACATATATGATGCCTGGCTCCATGGCGGTGCATAATTCACATATATGATAACTGGCTGAAAAACATGGCATTGCATAATTCACATATCTGATATAGAAAGCAAACAGGAGGCATTCACACAAAGCATGTCTAATCTAAGCAGATGGCATGGCAATGCAAGACACCATATGCATGATATGAGCAATATAACCCAGCCAAGTTAGAGCATGCACCTCGGGGGGGGGGGGGGAATACGACTGGTCATCTCTCTCTGAATCCTCCTCTGAGGAGCTATCTGTAACCAGCAAAATCTGCATCGACAGGTAGCACTGACTGCTCAGAAGACCTTGTTTTCACTCCAAATTTTCCCATGTCCGACTCAAATGGCTGATGCACAGGAAGAGTAGATGAATGTATAAACATTGTTGACAAATGGAATACATTATGGAAAAAATATGGCACAATACAATTCACATATACGATGACTGGCTAAACAGGATGGCATTGCATGATTCACGTATATGATGCCTGGCTAAAGAAGATGGCATTGCATAATTCCCATATACTCCCTCCGTTCCTAAATATTTGTCTTTAGAGATTTCAAATGGACTACCACATACTGATGTATATAGACATATTTTAGAGTGTAGATTCACTCATTTTGTTCCGTATGTAGTCACTTGTTGAAATCTCTAAAAAGACAAATATTTAGGAATGGTGGGAGTATGATATAGAAACCAAACAGGTGGCATTCACATAAAGCAAATCTAAACTAAGCTGATGACATATAAGATGTATAATGTAAGCAATGCAAGGCGCCATATGCATGATATGACCAACATCAGCATGCCAGGTTAGAGCAAACACCTCAGGTGGTAAACAGGCGTGGTCGGCTCCTTCTGAATCTCCATCTGAACAGTTATCTTCCTCTGGAATACAATCTGGAAATGCAGGAGGAGGGGCCACTTCGCCCACCATGGAGCGGCGTCTGCATGACATTATATTCGCTACGATTGTGTACAATATCTGACATGCATAATAAAAAAATAGTTAGATTTTGTAAGGCCTAAGGGGTGCATGCAAAAATCAAGACTGATGGTAGCAAACGAGTGGATGGATCCAAAACTAATGATAGCAGGTAGATTATAGCTTCAGTTTAAAAAGATAGACAATGGATCATCTATTGTTTGTTGCCCACCCAACATGAACCACATAGAAGACCCCAGATGAACCAGATAGTAGACAGATACTATTCATTGTTGGCTCGATATGAGACCCATGGGCAATTCAAAACTCAAGATTGAACGATAAAGTAGCAGGTAATAATAACCGATGTATAACGTAAGCAAACACGAAAGACTGCGACCTCTCTTCCAGAACTGTGTAGTCCTCAGGTTCATCTGCTCAGTCGATGATGGTAATGCAGTTGGCGTGGCTGGCGGCAACGGGGAAGATGATCTGAGGCGGCGAAAGGAAGTCTGCTGGGGGGATCTCTGCTGCAGTGAACGCTTCTGTCGATGGTGCACCTCAGGTGGGGTGGATGACGGCACGACAGGAGCAGGACATAACACACAGAGTTTTCTTTGACGCCTATCTGAAAATGAAGTAAATTTGCAAGGGCTCCTTAGAATTGGAGGATTCTATAAATGCAGGGACAGGAAAAAACAGGAATAGGATAGGAATGCATGTGAAAAACAGAGCATTTGGAAACATAGGATTTCAGTCAACCTGGGTGTTTGGCTCACATGAATTGGAAGAACAGAGGAATGGAGAAACAAAGTGATGCGACGAGTGTACAACCTCTTTGGCATTGCCTTGTGGACCTCAGCATCATTGGGTTGGACGTGGAGGACGGTGATGATGCTGGTGTGACTGTCGGAGGCGGGGAAGAAGATCCGAGGCCTCTAGAAACGGCGCCGAGGGTACTGCTCCGCTGTGATGGACGGTTCCATCATTGGAGCAGGTCCGCTAAGGTGTACGGCGACGAGGCTGAAGCATGACAAGACAGATAACGTTAATCTGAAGTGGGACCCTAATATCATCTGCAATAGATGATGTAAAATACATCACCAAAAAGTGCTAGATGTAAAACGCATCAGCTGTGCCACGGCCGCTCCGACAGATGCTGTAAGTACTGTTCACTCTGAACTTAACTGAAGAAAATGAACTTCACAGTCGAAACTGAATTTTACTGTCGAAACTGATTGAACTAGTAACAGAGCATTGCAATAGATGGTTAGGGCGTTCGAGCACTAGTAGCAGAGAAGCAGTGATCTAAATCAGTAGACGCTCGAGCAGGGAACGCACTAGCAGAGAGCAAGTCGTGCAGTAGCACCACGAGCGAGTGCTAAAGCAGCAACTCCTGTAGCTGCCGGAGGTCGTGCAGCAGCAGCAGCAGCGCAAGCGAGAGCAAGAGCAGAGCAGCAGCACGAACGAAAGCAGGAGCAGTGCAGCAGCGCGACTGACAGCAAGAACAAAGCCGCAGCGCGAGCGAGAGCCGGAGCAGCTGCAGCTAGTGCCGTTGTGGAAGTCGCCACCGAGGAAGCAACGACATGGGGGAGAGACGCCGTGAATGATGTGGCCGGCGACGGCGCCGTCGATGGAGACACGCCATGTCTGCTCGGTATCGAGCACTGGCAGCCCCGTGAGATCGAATAAAAGATAAAATGCAGCGGTGAGTGCAGAACCTCCTTGGTGGCGCCGAGCTGGCCTCGGCTTCATCGGAGGAATTGTTGAGGGTGCTGCGGTTTCGGTGGGGCAGGTCAAGACGGCGCTGTGGGGATTGAGGTGGCGCGATAGACGAGGCGAACGTCGGGGCAGCTCCTTGGAGGTGGAGGACGGGGCGGCTGATCCGGCGGGACGACGAGATCGACAACGGATCCTCATCCGGTGCGGTGGATGAGGGACGGCGAGCTGTTGCGGTGGACGACGTAGTCGGGGAAGAGTCTCCGGCTGGGCGGTGGTCGGGAGGCCGATGGAGGAGCGTGGGGTTTCATGGGTTTTGGCGGCCTCGGTGTACGAATGGGGGGGAGAAGGGGGAGGGGGAGCCAAGCTTAGGGACGCGCTTGTCCGAAATGTAGGGTAATTTACCAGCGTACCCCCACCGATTTTGACACCGTGAAATGGAGCTTCATTTCCGGCTGAGGGGTAGAAGGGGGATTTCGCGTGTCTGGGCTGCGGGAGCGATTTCAGATGAGGAAGGAGTTCTCGCGCGCATCCAAATTTCAGGATAACAAGGTGCGGCGCGGGTTGAAGAAGCGGGAGTTTCAAAGCAGGTGAGACAAAAGATACTCGAGCTTGAAAATTTCGGGATAACAAGGTGCGGATTCCTTGTTCGGCAGAACAAACTTGACGTGTAAAAAAAACAATTCATACAAGACACAAGAGAGTCATGTCCCCTTTTACTATATTGCTATAGATGCCATTGAAAAAACTACAAGAAAAATGTAAAAAAAATCGGGAGAACAAGATTACCCTGCACAGTACCAAATCGATTCGCACTTCCCTCAACAACAACAAAAAACAAATCAATTCCCACCAAAGAAAGAGTAATGTCCCTTTTTATATGATTACAGATGCCAGCCATGATCTCGAATTTCAATTTTTGAATCCACGTTATGTTGAATTCGAATATATCGTTAGGTGACCTTGCGGTTTATAATTGATGTAGTCGTACATTTTGATCTTCCATCATATATGAACATTTTACTCCACCATGTGAACATATATATTGTCGTCTACCATATGGACTAAATTTGAATCAATTTTCCTTATTTGAATACGATTGTTGTCAAGTTATACAATAATTTAAATATTATCTTGATAACAAAAAACATACATATAGCAGTAATCATATTTCACTATGAACTACATGTACCATACGCTCTCCAATTCAAATATTTGTATCCATTTTATGTTGAATTCAAATTATAGTACATTATTGGTCTAGGTAGCGAGATGTTTGGGATAATCTAAACCATGTTTCATACGTATAATTTTTGGCTAAATTGGGACAAGTTTTGGTATAAGCCTCTTGCAAAACTGGAGATTCTCTCAACAAGCCTCGTGGTTCCGAGAGGGAACGTGTCACCTTTGTGTGCGAAACGATATACGCTGCCTCCCCCCTGATTTTATTTACAGAGGCAACATAGAACTATATGAGTGCCCTGTTAAATTTTGGAATTATTTTGGGTTCATTTGGCCTTTTTATACATTAATTGAGTTTCTGGACTTTTAATGTGCATAATCTAAATATGAATTGCATGCACATGCTCCGGTGCACCAAAGTGGGTTGAAAAATCACATGTGTGTCCTTGGTTGAATTTCTAGGTCCCATGGAAGAAATGAGAATGAAATTCAAACATTTGGGCGTCATGACTCAGCCGAGAACATCGAGAAACTTTGATTTTAAATTCATGTAAATCCAGAACTCGCCTGGAAATCATGAAACTTGGCATGGTGTCATGTCATGGCACTAACATGTTGTGGTAAAAAATTGGGCCGATTTGGAAGCACGTGGTTCTAAGAGGGAACGTGCCACCTTTGAGTGTGAAACGATATACGCTGCCCCCCCCTTGAGTTTCTTAACAAAGGCAACATAGAACTACATTAGTGCCCTGTTAAATTTTCGAATTATTCCGGGTTCGTGTGTTGTTTTTTATACATTAATTGAGTTTCTGGTCATTTAATGTGCATAAGTCAAATTTGAACTACAAGCACATGCTCTCGTGCACCAAAGTTGGTTGAAAATCACATTTGTGTCCTCGGGTGAATTTCTAGGTCCCATGCAAGAAATGAGAATAAAATTAAAAACATCTGGGCATCGTGGCTCGGCCGAGAACATTGAGAAACTTGGTTTTAAAATTCTTGTAAATCCAAAACACGTCTGAAAATCATGAAACTTGGCATGGATGTCATGTCATGGTACTACCATGTTGTGGTAAAAAAATTGGCCGAATAGGAACAGATTTTGGTATAAGCTTCTTGCAAACTGAAGCTTCTCTCAAGAAGGCTCGTGGTTCTGAGAGGGAACGTGCCACCTTTGAGTGCGAAACGATATACGTTGTCCCCCTTGAGTTTATTTACAAAGGCAACATAGAACTACATGAGTGCCCTGTTAAATTTTGGAATTATTCCGGCTTCGTTTGGCCTTATTTACACATTAATTGAGTTTTTGGTCATTTAATGTGCATAATACAAATTTGAACTACAAGCACATGCTCCCGTGTACCAAAGTTGGTTGAAAAATCACATTTGTGTCCTCGGGTGAATTTCTACTCCCTCCTTCCATCTATATAGGTCCTAATGTGTTTTTCGAGGCTAACTTTGACCAAATGTTAGAGCAATAATATATGACATGCAACTTACACAAAGCATACCTTCAAATTTGTATGTCAAAGGAACTCCCAATAATATAATTTTCATAGTATAAATCTCACGTGCTATTAATCTTGTCAATAGTCAAAGGCTGTCTTGAAAAACACATTAGGCCCTATATAGATGGAAGGAGGGAGTAGGTCCCATGCAAAAAATGAGAATAAAATTCAAACATCTGGGCATCGTGGCTCAGTCGAGAACATTGAGAAACTTGGTTTTAAAATCATGAAACTTAGCATGGTGT
Organism: Triticum aestivum; assembly: GCF_018294505.1. Lineage (NCBI taxonomy): Eukaryota > Viridiplantae > Streptophyta > Magnoliopsida > Poales > Poaceae > Triticum > Triticum aestivum. The sequence continues at coordinate 167,627,354 of NC_057799.1, read as the reverse complement.
CATGTCATGGTAGTACCATGCCGTGGTAAAAACAATTGGCCGAATAGGAACAAATTTTGGTATAAGCTTCTTGCATCGGAGCTTCTCTCAAGAAGGCTCGTGGTTCTGGGAGGGAACGTGTCACCTTTGTGTGCATAATTCAAATTTGAAATACAAGCACATGTTCCGGTGCACCAAAGTTGGTTGAAAAATCACATGTGTGTCCTCGGGTAAATTTCTAGGTTCCATGCAAGAAATGGGAATGAAATTCAAAATTATGGGCGTCGTGGCTAGGTTGGAAACATTGAGAAACTTAGTTTTTTAATTCCTGTAAATCCAAAACACGCATGAAAATAATGAAACTTGGCTTGGTGCCATGACATGGCACCAACATGCTGTGGTAAATTTGCAGTCCAATTTGCGAAGGCGCACACATTAACAATCAAAAAAGTCATTTTGGAACAAGTGCTGTCACGTTACAATCGGAAACACAAGTATTATTGAAACCGTGGGCGTTCTACTTACTAGTACCATTTACGTGCCGCCACACGTCCCCATTTTTTATTAGCTAGGAGGCGCCGTGCAGGGTAGCTATTTGAGTACGAGAGGCGTGCGATCAGACCCTGCGCGTGCTTATCGGGAGGAGAGCCCTTTGACCTGCCGTCCACCTCTCTCCCAAGGTCTCCATTAATGGCGCCCGAGCCTCTGTTTAATGGCGTGGCTATGTCTCACTCGACTGAGATTTAAGAGAGAAAAAAGAAAATCTAAAAGCACGGATCTTGATGTAAGATCCGACGGACCTATATAGCATCTACTGCGACTTATAGCAAGACTGATGAATATATAAGGACGATTAATTTTTTTGATCAAAGAAGGGCTTGCCCCTTCCGATTTTCATTACTGAAAACCACCACAATTCACAAGAAGTTCAGCACAACTCCAGCCTAACACGAAGGACTAAAAGCTACCAGATTGAAATCGCAACATCCCAAGAGGCCAACAAAGGCCAAACATCCGCGCTAGAACCCAACATTTCACAACCGACGACACAATCCACATCCTAAACCGATTATTACATCAAAAGAAACCAGGAAACTGAAGGAAACCCAGCAGCAACTAGAAGAACAGCAACGCCAGGGTCGCCACAGCAAGAGTTTTCTTCATTCCAACCTCCCAACATTGATCTTCCACAGAAAGATAAGGACGATTAATTGTCTTACATAATTAGAAAGATAATTAAAAAAAGCCACATGCGGCTACGCCCGAAATACACAAGGGCAAAAGAAGAAGGAAGACAAGGATCTGGCTCGCTGATCTCTACTGTCTGGATGCGTTGCTGCAGGCCGTGGGAACTAGTCTCCGCGGCGAGCGGCGGTGAGCTCTTTCGTGTCCTCAAGACGCTGCTTGAGAACATCCACGGATTCCTCCACCAGCCTTTGGCGCTCGTTGCGGAGCATGTCATTCTCGTCCATAAGTTTCTTGACGATGATGCCGGTCCTCTTCAACAAGGCACTGGTCTCCTCCTGCTGGTCTGCACTTCGGGTGATCTTCTCCCTCCGCAGGTCGCGCTCGGCCCGGAGCCTCTCATTGCCCTCCCTTAGTTGCCGGATGACGCCGGTAGCCTGTCCAAACGAGGCTTGCATGTCGTCCTGCAACCTCGCCCAGCCGGAGATCTGATCCATCTGGCTATGGACGATCGCATGCATGCGCCTGTAATAGTCGTCGCCTGCCCGCGAGAAATTTTCCCAGGCCGCCGCGGCGTGGCGGGACATCTCTGCTGCATTCGTGGCACGGCGGGATTCTGCTGCTTCCGCGGTGTGACCGGACCAGTCTGCTGCATCGACGGCGCGGCGGGACCTCCGTGCTGCTACTTCCGCGCGGCGGGACATGTCGGCTGCTCTTGCAGCGAGGCGGGACATCTCTCGTGCTTCCGCTTCCATGCTCGCCTCTCCCTGGTGGCAATCTCTCGACCCAGAACTCACGCTGGCCATGGCAGACGCAAGGGAAGGATGTTGAATGACTTGTTTGTTTTTGTGGATGAGGAGTTGAGGAGGAATGTGCAGTCATCTTGGCATACTAGTATTTATAACCGAGTACTAATACGCTCCTAAGTGGGAAACCGTTTAGGTTGTGATTGGTGTGAACAGGTTTGCAATTCAATATAGCGTGGTACTAATACGCTCCTAAGTGGGAAACCGTTTAGGTTGTGATCGGTGTGAACAGGTTTGCAATTCAATATAGCGTGGAGTAATTTGGAATGTGACGATACACAAGCTCAAAATTTATTGACGGTCTAGTTTCGAAGTGCGGCACTATTCCCGGACGGAGTACTTCTTTTTCTACTCCCTCCTTTCCGGTTTTATAGGGCTTATCTCAAAATTTTAGTTTTTCCATTTTATAATGCTCAATTTGGTTGTTCCCCAACACATGTTCAGATTCCAAGGTGCATTAAATCGTTGCATGCAAGTATTAAGAGAAAATTGACCAATGCATCTACTTTATGCATGCATGCATGCATTGCAATTAATGCATTGATAAACATAATTTTTTGAGAAAAACAAGAGCATTAATTAGGTGCTTTTGCAAACTACAAAAAATATTCCACCAGTCACCATCTTGGTTGGTGAGATTTTTGAATTAAGCCCTATAAACCGGAAAGGAGGGAGTACTGCTGTGTACGTGCAATAACTGGCACCGTCGTATACATAAATTACGGTTAATGGGGCATTCGACAGGAATAGCCGCGTGGCGAGCTCTCACACACGCGTCTGTTTTTTCTCGAAAAGGAGGATGATGACCCCCGGCCTCTGCATCTGGGAGTCACACACGCATCTGTAGCTACGAATTGTAGTGTTCTCAACCATCCGATTGGCTCTATCATGGATGTACCTATATACTAAGACATGTCAAGATACATCTATATTTTGACAAATGGAAGGCATGTATTGTGGAACAGAGGGAGTGCTTGTCATCAAAATGGTTAAAAAGGGACGTATCTAGAACTAAAATGCGTGTACATACATCTCCTTTTATCCATTTTGATGACAAGTAGTACTTCTTACCCAAAGGAACTTTATATCCAACAGACACAAAATATCCGTTCGACTGTTGGAAATTACTGATCTGATGTCGAAGTAATTGCTGCATCGCCACCAAAACCCACCATTTCTTAAGCTAAAGTAGACCAAGGTAATCCCTATATTAGCATATTACTAAGACAAACAGAAGGCACTATAGAAACATTTAGGACGTGAGCTTGTCAATCTGAATGTGGAGGGACACAAGCTTAGCCCCGGCCAGCAGCTTGGGCGGAACTGTCAAGAAGGTCAGCTCCTGCACGTCCACGTCGCCGGGATCCTTTCTGCTTATCACCTCCATTTCCACCTTGACGGCGTCGGTCGTGCCTCTGGGCTCCCCCGGCGGGCCGTTCGCCCACAACTTGGCCACGTAGTGCGGCAGTGGGGACGCCCCCGCTCTGATGCAGATGACCGACACGACGATAGGCGCGCCGTGTCGAGCACGCCGCCGACCAAGAAAAACGCGCGGCGGTCCTCCTCCGCGAACAGTAAGAGTCGTGGCTCCGACAGTGGCACTTGCAGCTGGAGCACCTTGCCGTACTGGATCCTGTGCACGGGCATGGGATGCGCGATGCTGATGTGGTGGTAGAGCGCCGGCGGCGGGCCTTCGTAGCCGCAGACGGGCATGGGGCATTTGCAGGGCGCGAGCGGACACACGCTCTGGTGATCGGCGAGCTTGTGGTAAGTGACGTAGAGCCCACAGCCTTCGTGCGGGCACTCCACCCTCACCGATGAAAGGACGGATTCCACCGCCGTGTTCCGCACATCGAAGCCACCGCCGCGCTCGCACTTCTGGCACTGCCGCTGGTTCCCGGGGCGCTCGACGCGGCAGTCCGCGCAGGCCAGGTGCCCTCCCTTGCATTGCAGAAATCAATCGAACAGCACATCAATCGAGAAACCTGCACCTTGCTCTAACTCAGTTAGAGGTTAGAGTTAGATTCTAACCCTGAACTAACTCTAAACCAAAGAGGTGTATGGATGGCAGGGTTAGATTGACAATAAATGCTCTATCTCAATCGTTTGACTACTTTGGACCCTATTTCCCGCCGGATTTGGAGGGTGCTCGGATACGTTTTAGTTCCATGACTAAAAGTAGTGGGACTAAAACTTGCTAGCCTCACCCATGCTTGGATCCAAATACTAAAGAGACTAAAATCAAGTTAATGAGCATTTATTATCCTCCAAACCCTCCAATCCAGAACTCGCCTGTGTTAAAGGAGAGGAGTTAAATGAGGAGAGAGAGGACTAATCCACATTTTAGTAGGGGTACCCCTGACTAAAAGTTTTTAGTCTCAAGACTAGTTTTAGCCCCTCTTTAGTCAGGGGTGCTTGGAACTTTAGGCTCTTAAAGAGACTATTTTTATTCAGACTGAAATAAGTCCCTTGGATCCAAGCACCCTCTTGGTGTGGCCGGCGTTTCTGTGGCCTCCTCCCGCTCACAATTGACATAAACAAACCATCTATACAAATCAAGCATGCAAAACATGATAATTTTTACTTTTTCCATACAAATGAGATATCCCACTTAAACATACAAGTCATCAATCAAGCTTCACAAAATAAAAAAAACACTTCATGAAACAAAGAATGAGCTAACTCATCATGGAAGTCATTCACGATAGGGAGGGAGCCCGGAGCCCCTCACGCACGGAGGGAGGAGCTCGCCATCGTCGCTCGGGAGGAAGGCTCTGTAGAGCCCAAGCCCCGGGAACCCCTGCGATGCCGGCCCTTGCGAGTTGAGGTCGACACCGGCATGGGTAGCAGGGCCGCTTGCTGCCGACTGGGAACTTAATCTTTGGGCCTCTAGAAATAATGCAAGCCTGTAACTAAAATACCTAGAAAGGTGAACTGAATCTTTGGGCCTCAAGAAATAATGCAAGCCTGAAACTGAAATACCTAGAAAGGTGAACTGAATCTTTGGGCCTCTAGAAATAATGCAAGCCTGAAAGTGAAATACCTAGAAAGGTGAACTGAATCTTTGGGCCTCTAGAAATAATGCAAGCCTGAAACTGAAATACCTAGAAAGGTGAACTGAATCTTTGGGCCTCTAGAAATAATGCAAGCCTGAAATTGAAATACCTAGAAAGGTGAACTGAATCTTTGGGCCTCTAGAAATAATGCAAGCCTGAAATTGAAATACCTAGAAAGGTGACCTGAATCTTTGGGCCTCTAGGAAGATTTATTACCTCCTCAAGCAGCATCAAACAATTCCATGCGTGCACCACAAATCTATACCAAGTTTGATCAGGATCTACTTTTCCAAATCAGAATTAGCGCTGGAGCAAGCAAGATCAATGATATGGCCGTGAGACAGAGAAGGAACGAACAAACTCACCCCTCTCGCGACCTCCCTGGTAGATGCGTCGCCGCGCGCACGATAGAGGGAGAAAAACGACTGGTGAAGGGGGAGCGGGGCGACCTTCGAAGGCCGGAGGGAGAGGGCGGCCGGAGTAGGGCGGCGGAGGCCGGAAGGAGAGGGCGGCCGGAGGAGAGAGAGGGCGAGCGGCCCTATGGGGAATAGAGAGGAGTCGTGCGAGAGGGGGGGGACGATCTGGTGCGGGGAGGGGAGATTTTTTTAGTTCTCTTTTAGTGGGCCCGAGGATAACTAACCCAATTAGAACCTCTCCACCGGGCTAGTTTTTTTAGCTGGGTTAGAGCAAACTAGCTCAAACTAACCCCTCTTGTTTCGATAATTTGAGGCTATTTCAACCCAAACTAGCTCTAACTCAGGGATCCAAACAAAGAGGAGTGTTACTGTACACGCTACAGTGTGGACCGTAGCACATTGTTTTTATGGCCATATCACCACATTGTTTTCTACTGCTGGTTCACTGGGCTACCGTGGTTCGCACTGCTGGTTCACTGGGCTGTCGTGGTTCGCACTCCTCCGACCTGAGTAGTACTACTCCCTCCGTTCCTAAATATAAGTCTTCGTAGATATTTCACTGTGGACCACATACGGATGTATATAGATGCATTTTATGTGTAGATTCACTCATTTTTCTCCGTATGTGGTCCATAGTGAAATCTCTCCAAAGACTTAGATTTAGGAATGGAGGGAGTAGTATAGTACTAGTATATACCGCATCATTCTTTGCTCCTTCTTACTACTCTGACATGTGGGAGAGCCAACATCTGGGTCGATGTGTCATGCACCAGATTAGAGCGCGGAACGGAAGGGGGGCATCACCCCGGTCGGAGCGCCAGTAATTCATGACTATAGTGAGTGGTTATATCACAAGTCTTTCCAGCAGTAACGCACCGTCAAATCGCACAGCCCCACTCGCTCACCCTCCTCGCCTCTCTGTCAAACCGCCTACCCGACTGCCGCACGTACTGCCCGGGAAAAGCCCCGCCCTCAACTTTTAACTACGCGAAAATAGTTTGAGCTTGTTCGTTCTATATAAATACAGTACTTAATGTATGTTTATTCACCCATGGGGTTGTTCAATGAATGGAGGGGCGGGGAGGACAAGTGAACAATACTTTAGTACTACTAGTAGTAAGTAGGAGTCATACAGTAGTCACCTTAAATAGAGAGTTTCTTTTCTTTAATGCCACGTACACAAATTGAAACACTTGTTGTGGAGAGAAAAAAATATAATCACTCCACTATATATGGACGCAGGGGCCTGAGCGCTTGCTTTACTAGGGTTGCTCTCTTCATTCTCTCATCCTCTCCAGATATAAACAAGATAGCGGTAGCGACATTTTCTCTCTGCTCACCGCTGGTCACAGATCCGGCCGGATCCCTTCGGCCGGTGTGTGTAGAGGACTAAAAGGTGCATCGTTCACGCGGTCATCGCCGCCGAGGGAGGAAACCCACAGCTGCCGGAGGGGTCCGATCCTCTGCCCGTGCCATTCTCTCCGACACAGCGCAGGCTCAGGAGGTCCTCCGACCCTTCTTCCTTCCTGCCGTATTGTCTGCAGATCCGACATGCCGCCGCCGACATCCCGGCGACCCTCAGATATAAGTTCTACGAAAGCGGCCTTGCTCTACTGCCCCAGCTCCCCACGTGTCTGCATGTGCATCTTTTTCTACTCCCATCAGCTCTTCCAAAGCCACCTAAATTTTTAGTATTATTAGAGGTAAAGCTACTACATGCATTCGGATCTAGGGCTTTGTTCAAACAACGAAGAAAGGGGGGAAGTTGTAGCATGAATCTAGGACTTGATTCAAAGAGGAAATAATATGGTGAAAGTAGTAGAGACCGGATACCCAACCGGTCTCTTGGTTGAAAAGGGAAATAATGGGAAAACGCAGTACAAACTGGATAAGGAACAGATCTATTATTGGTTGAAAAAAGGATAGAAAGTGGCGGCTGGTGGACAAGTCAACAGAGTATGTCCAGGATTAGATTTGTTGCCATCACATAGTAAAAGGTCTCCAGGATTAGATTTGCTGCCCTCACATAGTAAAAGGTCTCAGGATTAGATTTGCTGCCCTCACATAGTAAAAGGTCTCAGGATTAGATTTGCTGCCCTCACATAGTAAAAGGTCTCCAGGATTAGATTTGCTGCCCTCACATAGTAAAAGGTCTCCAGGATTAGGTTTGCTGCCCTCACATAGTAAAAGGTCTCCAGGATTAGATTTGCTGCCCTCACATAGTACAAGGTCTCCAGGATTAGGTTTGCTGCCCTCACATAGCATGAACAAACTCGGCATCACCACTTTATGCCAGCTTGTAGGTACATTGTGCTGATGCGTCCACTGTCGCATGTCCTTATACCAACCTTTTGCTGTTGTTAATGTAAGGGCGCATGTAAAATGAAGCGATCACACTGTTACCTTAGGGACATGTCTAACCAGTGTTATTGTTAATCTAATGCCTCTAGTGATAAGATGCAATTAAATTGTGTTACAAATGGCACTCCTGCTGTTTCCCCAGTATGATAAGTAAGTTGCTCCTTTACGCTGCTGAATGTCCTGGTGTCCCCATGGTCCCATGCCCTTAAACCAACTCTTTAGCTGCTTTTGATTTACTGTGTCTCGTAAACAAGCAATGCCACCATTAAAGTAATCCCATATTTGAGGAATCTCATTGTTGATCGTAATGCTTCTGGCAACATGAAGCATTGCTGACGTTTTAAAATTTCAACTGTCCGTGCGTGATTGCCATGAACATAATTAAGATGCTTCTTTTCATTTTGTATATGTTTTGTATATTCTTATTGACCAGCAACTGTTTACTTTCTATCTTTTTGTGCAGATAGGGATATCCATTTCACCTTCTTGCTATTGTGACCTTTTGGTGAACTGCACAAAACACTTTTTTGGAATGAGTGTCTTGTGCAGTTCAACTAAAATTTTACATGGGCAACTGTGGGGAACGTAGCAGAAATTCAAAATTTTCCTACATGTCACCAAGATCAATCTAGGAGATGCTAGCAACGAGAGGGGAGGAGTGCATCTACATACCCTTGTAGATCGCGAGCGGAAGCGTTCAAGTGAACGGGGTTGATGGAGTCGTACTCGTCGTGATCCAAATCACCGATGACCGAGCGCCGAACGGACGGCACCTCCGCGTTCAACACACGTACGGAGCTGCGACGTCTCCTCCTTCTTGATCCAGCAAGGGGGAAGGAGAGGCTGATGGAGATCCAGCAGCACGGCGGCGTGGTGGTGGAAGTAGCGGGATTCCGACAGGGCTTCGCCAAGCGCTACGGGAGGAGGGAGATGTGTCACGGGAGGGAGAGGGAGGCGCCAGGGGCTGTGGTGCAGCTGCCCTCCCTCCCCCCTTTATATAGGCCCCCTGGGGGGGCGCCGGCCCTGCGAGATCCCATCTCCAAGGGGGGCGCCGGCCAAGGGGGTGGCTTGCCCCCAAGCCAAGTGGGGCGCCCCCCCACCCGTAGGGTTTCCAACCCTAGGCGCAGGGGAGGCCCAAGGGGGGCGCACCAGCCCACCAGGGGCTGGTTCCCTTCCCCACTTCAGCCCATGGGGCCCTCTGGGATAGGTGGCCCCACCCGGTGGACCCTCGGGACCCTTCCGGTGGTCCCGGTACAATACCGGTGACCCCCGAAACTTTCCCGGTGGCCGAAACTGGACTTCCTATATATAATTATTCACCTCCGGACCATTCCGGAACTCCTCGTGACGTCCGGGATCTCATCCGGGACTCCGAACAACTTTCGGATTTCCGCATACTAATATCTCTACAACCCTAGCGTCACCGAACCTTAAGTGTGTAGACCCTACGGGTTCGGGAGACATGCAGACATGACCGAGACGACTCTCCGGTCAATAACCAACAGCGGGATCTGGAAACCCATGTTGGCTCCCACATGTTCCACGATGATCTCATCGGATGAACCACGATGTCGAGGATTCAATTAATCCCGTATACAATTCCCTTTGTCAATCGGTACGTTACTTGCCCGAGATCCGATCGTCGGTATCCCAATACCTTGTTCAATCTCGTTACCGGCAAGTCACTTTACTTGTTCCGTAATGCATGATCCCGTGGCTAACTCCTTAGTCACATTGAGCTCATTATGATGATGCATTACCGAGTGGGCCCAGAGATACCTCTCCGTCATACGGAGTGACAAATCCCAGTCTCGATTCGTGCCAACCCAACAGACACTTTTGGAGATACCTGTAATGCACCTTTATAGCCACCCAGTTACGTTGTGACGTTTGGTACACCCAAAGCATTCCTACGGTATCCGGGAGTTGCACAATCTCATGGTCTAAGGAAACGATACTTGACATTAGAAAAGCTCTTAGCAAACGAACTACACGATCTTGTGCTATGCTTAGGATTGGGTCTTGTCCATCACATCATTCTCCTAATGATGTGATCCCGTTATCAATGACATCCAATGTCCATGGTCAGGAAACCATAACCATCTATTGATCAACGAGCTAGTCAACTAGAGGCTTACTAGGGACATGTCATGGTCTATGTATTCACACATGTATTACGGTTTCCAGTTAATACAATTATAGCATGGACAATAGACAATTATCATGAACAAGGAAATATAATAATAACCATTTTATTATTGCTTCTAGGGCATATTTCCAACAGTCTCCCACTTGCACTAGAGTCAATAATCTAGTTCACATCACCATGTGATCAACACTCAAAGTTCACATCGCCATGTGACTAATACCCAAGAGTTTACTAGAGTCAATAATCTAGTTCACATCACCATGTGATTAACACTCAATGAGTTCTCGGGTTTGATCATGTCATGCTTACGAGAGAGGTTTTAGTCAACGGGTCTGCAACATTCAGATCCGTGTGTGCTTTACAAATCTCTATGTCATCTTGTAGATGCAGCTACCACGCACTACTTCGAGCTATTCCAAATAACTGCTCTACTATATGAATCCAGTTTACTACTCAGAGTCATCCGGATTAGTGTCAAAGTTCGCATCGACGTAACCCTTTACAACGAACTCTTTTACCACCTCCATAATCGAGAAAATTCCTTAGTCCACTAGTTACTAAGGATAAGTTCGACCGCTGTAATGTGATCCACTCCTGGATCACTATTGTACCCCTTGACTAACTCATGGCAAGGCACACTTCAGGTGCGGTACACAACATAGCATACTGTAGAGCCTATGTCTAAAGCATAGGGGACGACCTTCGTCCTTTCTCTCTTTTCTGCCGTGGTCAGGTCTTGAGTCTTACTCAATACTCACACCTTGTAACACAGCCAAGAACTCCTTCTTTGCTGATCTATTTTGAACTCCTTCAAAATCTTGTCACGGTATGTATTCATTTGAAAGTACTATTAAGCATTTTTACTATAGATCTTGATGCTCAATGTTCAAGTAGCTTAATCCAGGTTTTCCATTGAAAAACACTTTTCAAATAACCCTGGATGCTTTCCAGAAATTCTACATCATTTCTGATCAACAATATGTTAACAACATATACTCATCAAAAATTCTATAGTGCTCCCACTCACTTCTTTGGAAATACAAGTTTCTCATGAACTTTGTATAAACCAAAAATCTTTGATCATCTCATCAAAGCGTTCATTCCAACTCCGAGATGCTTACTCCAATCCTTAGAAGGATTGCTGGAGCTTTGCTTACTTGTTAGCATCTTTCAGGATTGACAAAACCTTCTGGTTGTATCACATACAACCTTTCCTCAAGAAAATCGTTGAGGAAACAATGTTTTGACATCCTATATGCAAGATTTCATAAATAATGCAGTAACTGCTAATATAATTTTAACAGACTCTTAGCATCGCTACGAGTGAGAAAGTCTCATCGCAGTCAATTCCTTGAACTTGCCGGAAAACATCTTAACGACAAGTCGAGCTTTCTTAATGGTGACACTTACCATCATTGTCTGTCTTCCCTCTAAAATCCATCTGTACCCAACAGCCTTACGACCATCAAGTAGTTCTTTCAAAGTCTATACTTTGTTTTCATACATGGATCCTCTCGGATATTATGGCCTCAAGCCATTCGTCGGAATCCGGGCCCACCATCGCTTCTCCATAGCTCGTAGGTTCATTGTTGTCTAGCAACATGACTTCCAAGACAGGATTATGTACCACTCTAAAGTAGTACGCATCCTTGTCGTCCTATGAGGTTTGGTAGTGACTTGATCTGAAGTTTCATGATCACTATCATAAGCTTCCACTTCAATTGGTGTAGGTGCCACAGGAACAACTTCCTGTGCCCTGCTACACATTAGTTGAAGTGACGGTTCAATGACCTCATCAAGTCTCCACCATCCTCCCACTCAATTCTTTCGAGAGAAACTTTTCCTCGAGAAAGGACCCGTTTCTAGAAACAATCACTTTTGCTTCCAGATCTGAAATAGGAGGTATACCCAACTGTTTTGGGTATTCTATGAAGATGCATTTATCCGCTTTGGGTTCGAGCTTATCAGCCTGAAACTTTTTCACATAAGCGTCGCAGCCCCAAACTTTTAAGAGACGATAGCTTAGGTTTCTCTAAACCATAGTTCATACGGTGTCATCTCAACGGAATTGCGTGGTGCCCTATTTAAAGTGAATGCGGTTGTCTCTAATGCCTAACCCATAAACGATAGTTGTAATTCGATAAGAGACATCATGGTATGCACCATATCCAATAGGGTGCGGTTATGATGTTCGGACACACCATCACAATATGGTGTTCCAGGCGGTATTAGTCGTGAAACAATTTCCACAATTTCTTAATTGTGTGCCAAACTCGTAACTCAGATATTCATCTCTATGATCATATCACAGACATTTTATCCTCTTGTCACGACGATCTTCAACTTCACTCTGAAATTACTTGAACCTTTCAATAATTCAGACTTGTGTTTCATCAAGTAAATATTCTCAGCATCTACTCAAATCATCTGTGAAGTAAGAACATAACGATATCCACTGTGTGCCTCAGCACTCATTGGACTGCACACATCAAATGTATTACTTCCAACAAGTTGCTCTCTTGTTCCATCTTACTGAAAACGAGGCATTTCAGTCATCTTGCCCATGTGGTATGATTTGCATGTCTCAAGTGATTCAAAATCAAGTGAGTCCAAACGATCCATCTGTATGGACTTTCTTCATGCATATATACTAATAGACATGGTTCGCATGTCTCAATCTTTTCAAAAACGAGTGAGTCCAAAGATCCATCAACATGGAGCTTCTTCATGCGTTTTATACCAATATGACTCAAGTGGCAGTGCCACAAGTATGTGGTACTATCATTATTATCTTATATCTTTTGGCATGAACATGTGTATCACTACGATCGAGATTCAATAAACCATTCATTTTAGGTGCAAGACCATTGAAGGTATTATTCAAATAGACAGAGTAACCATTATTCTCCTTTAATGAATAACCGTATTGCGATAAACATAATCCAATCATGTCTATGCTCAACGCAAACACCAAATAACAATTACTCAGGTTTAACCCCAATCTCGATGGTAGAGGGAGCATGCGATGCTTGATCACATCAACCTTGGAAACACTTCCAACACATATCGTCATCTCACCTTTAGCTAGTCTTCGTTTATTCCGCAGCTTTTATTTCGAGTTACTAACACTTAGCAACCGAACCGGTATCTAATACCCTGGTGCTACTAGGAGTACTAGTAAAGTACACATTAATATAATGTATATCCAATATACTTTTGTCGACCTTGCCAGCCTTCTCATCTACGAAGTATCTAGGGTAGTTCTGCTTCAGTGACCGTTCCCCTCATTTCAGAAGCACTTAGTCTCGGGTTTGGGTTCAACCTTGGATTTCTTCACTAGAGCAGCAACTGATTTGCCGTTTCATGAAGTATCCCTTCTTGCCCTTGCCCTTCTAGAAACTAGTGGTTTTACTAACCATCAACAATTGATGCTCCTACTTGATTTCTACTTTCGCGGTGTCAAACATCACGAGTTGCTCAAGGATCATCATGTCTATCCCTGATATGTTATAGTTCATCACGAAGCTCTAATAGCTTGGTGGCAGTGACTATGGAGAACCATCACTATCTCATCTGGAAGATTAACTCCCACTCGATTCAAGTGATTGTAGTACTCAGACAATCTGAGCACATGCTCAACGATTGAGCTTTTCTCCCTTAGTTTGCAGGCTTAAGAAACTTGTCAGAGGTCTCATACCTCTTGACGTGGGCACTAGTCTGAAATCCCAATTTCAGTCTTTGGAACATCTCATATGTTCTGCGACGTTTCAAAACCGTCTTTGGTGCCACAATTTTAAATCGTTAGCATCACACACTGAACTATCACGTAGTCATCAAAACGTGTATGTCAGATGTTTCGCAACATCTACAGACGACGCTCGAGGTTCAGCACACCGAGCGGTGCATTAAGGACATAAGCCTTCTGTGCAGCAATGAGGACAATCCTCAGTTTACGGACCCAGTCCGCATAATTGCTACTATCAACTTTCAACTAAATTTTCTCTAGGAACATATCTTAGTAGAACTAAAGCGTAAGCTACGACAATATTTGCAAAGACCTTTTGACTATGTTCATGATAATTAAGTTCATCTGATTATTTAATGAACTCCCACTTAGATAGACATCCCTCTAGTCATCTAAGTGATACATGATCCGAATCGACTAGGCCCTGTCCGATCATCACGTGAGACGGACTAGTCATCATCGGTGAACATCTCCATGTTGATCGTATCTACTATACGACTCATGTTCGACCTTTCGGTCTCTTGTGTTCCGAGGCCATGTCTGTACATGCTAGGCTCGTCAAGTCACCCTAAGTGTTTTGCTTGTGTTCCGAGGCCATGTCTGTACATGCTAGGCTCGTCAACACCCGTTGTATGCGAACGTTAGAATCTATCACACCCGATCATCACGTGGTGCTTCGAAACAACGAACCTTCGCAACGGTGCACAGTTAGGGGGAACACATCTCTTGAAATTTTAGTGAGGGATCATCTTATTTATGCTACTCTCGTTCTAAGCAAATAAGATGTAAACATGACAAACATCACATGCAAATCATAAAGTGACATGATATGGCCAATATCATCGTGCGACTTTTGATCTACATCTTCGAGGCGCGGCATGATCACCTTCGTCACCGGCATGACACCATGATCTCCATCATCGTGTCTTCATGAAGTTGTCTCGCCAACTATTACTTCTACTACTATGGCTAACGGTTAGCAATAAAGTAAAGTAATTACATGGCATTTTTCATTGACACGCAGGTCATACAATAAATTAAGACAACTCCTATGGCTCCTGCCGGTTGTCATACTCATCGACATGCAAGTCATGATTCCTATTACAAGAACATGATCAATCTCATACATCACATATATCATTCATCACATCCTTTTGGCCATATCACATCACATAGCATACCCTGCAAAAACAAGTTAGACGTCCTCTAATTGTTGTCGCATGTTTTACGTGGCCGCTATGGGTTTCTAGCAAGAACGTTTCTTACCTACGCAAAAGCCACAACGGTGATATGCCAATTTCTATTTACCCTTCATAAGGACCCTTTTCATCGAATCCGATCCAACTAAAGTGGGAGAGACAGACACCCGCTAGCCACCTTACGCATCAAGTGCATGTCAGTCGGTGGAACCTGTCTCACGTAAGAGTACGTGTAAGGTCAGTCCGGGCCGCTTCATCCCACAATGCCGCCGAATCAAGATAAGACTAGTAACGGTAAGAAAATTGAACAAATCATCGCCCACAACTACTTTGTGTTCTACTCGTGCATAGAATCTACGCATAGACCAAGCTCATGATGCCACTGTGGGGAACGTAGCAGAAATTCAAAATTTTCCTACGTGTCACCAAGATCAATCTAGGAGATGCTAGCAACGAGAGGGGAGGAGTGCATCTACATACCCTTGTAGATCGTGAGCGGAAGCGTTCAAGTGAACGGGGTTGATGGCGTCGTACTCGTTGTGATCCAAATCACCGATGACCGAGCGCCGAACGGACGGCACCTCCGCGTTCAACACACGTACGGAGCAGCGATGTCTCCTCCTTGTTGATCCAGCAAGGGGGGAGGAGAGGTTGATGGAGATCCAGCAGCACAACGGCGTGGTGGTGGAAGTAGCGGGATTCCGACAGGGCTTCGCCAAGCGCTACGGGAGGAGGGAGATGTGTCACGGGAGGGAGAGGGAGGCGCCAGGGGCTGTGGTGCGGCTGCCCTCCCTCCCCCCTTTATATAGGCCCCCTGGGGGGCGCCGGCCCTGGGAGATCCCATCTCCAAGGGGGGCGGCGGCCAAGGGGGTGGCTTGCCCCCCAAGCCAAGTGGGGCGCCCCCCCACCCCTAGGGTTTCCAACCCTAGGCGCAGGGGAGGCCCAAGGGGGGCGCACCAGCCCACCAGGGGCTGGTTCCCTTCCCCACTTCAGCCCATGGGGCCCTCCGGGATAGGTGGCCCCACCCGGTGGACCCCCGGGACCCTTCCGGTGGTCCTGGTACAATACCGGTGACCCCGAAACTTTCCCGATGGCCGAAACTGGACTTCCTATATATAATTATTCACCTCCTGACCATTCCGGAACTCCTCGTGACGTCCGGGATCTCATCCGGGACTCCGAACAACTTTCGGATTTCCGCATACTAATATCTCTACAACCCTAGCGTCACCGAACCTTAAGTGTGTAGACCCTACGGGTTCGGGAGACATGCAGACATGACCGAGACGACTCTCCGGTCAATAACCAACAGCAGGATCTGGATACCCATGTTGGCTCCCACATGTTCCACGATGATCTCATCGGATGAACCACGATGTCGAAGATTCAATCAATCCCGTATACAATTCCCTTTGTCAATCAGTACGTTACTTGCCCGAGATTCGATCGTCGGTATCCCAATACCTCGTTCAATCTCGTTACCGGCAAGTCACTTTACTCGTTCCGTAACGCATGATCCCGTGGCTAACGCCTTAGTCACATTGAGATCATTATGATGATGCATTACCGAGTGGGCCCAGAGATACCTCTCCGTCATACGGAGTGACAAATCCCAGTCTCGATTCGTGCCAACCCAACAGACACTTTTGGAGATACCTGTAATGCACCTTTATAGCCACCCAGTTACGTTGTGACGTTGGTACACCCAAAGCATTCCTACGGTATTCGGGAGTTGCACAATCTCATGGTCTAAGGAAACGATACTTGACATTAGAAAAGCTCTTAGCAAACGAACTACACGATCTTGTGCTATGCTTAGGATTGGGTCTTGTCCATCACATCATTCTCCTAATGATGTGATCCCGTTATCAATGACATCCAATGTCCATGGTCAGGAAACCATAACCATCTATTGATCAACGAGCTAGTCAACTAGAGGCTTACTAGGGACATGTCGTGGTCTATGTATTCACACATGTATTACGGTTTCCAGTTAATACAATTATAGCATGAACAATAGACAATTATCATGAACAAGGAAATATAATAATAACCATTTTATTATTGCCTCTAGGGCATATTTCCAATAGCAACATCTCTCAATTTTTGTGGAACTGCACAAAATGGTGATTGGAGTTTCCAAAATCTCCGTCAAATTCTGCTGGTAATCTCGTGAAACATTTTATTAGCCTTTGCAAGATGAGCCGTAGCTGAATGATGCAATCTTTGCTTCATTCCAGGCGAACTACAGAAAAAGTGGCATGAATTGAATCATCGAGTGGAGCTACAGGTTGACTTCCACTAGTGCCAGTATTATAGTAATCATGCTCTTTATTATCTGCGCTGTGCAAACAGGAATACTCAACTACAGATGTTGTGACGGTCAAGAGCATTCGCCAAGTTCTTTGATTGTATGACATGGCTAGCCAAGATGGATTTAATCCCGATATTCACTTTATCAAAAGGCTCTAATGGGTTGGTTCTAAATCTTGCAAGCTGGGAATCAGTGAGATGTGTAGGCATCTTTGTTGTACTTATTATTTGAATCTTATTTGTTGGTTCTGTATCTTGCAAGCTGGGAATCAATGAGATGTGTAGGCATCTTTGTTGTACTTATTATTTGGATCTTATTTGTTGGTTCTGAATCTTGCAAGCTGGGAATCAATGAGATGTGTAGGCATCTTTGTTATACTTATTATTTGGATCTTATTTGTTGGTTCTGAATCTTGCAAGCTGGGAATCAATGAGATGTGTAGGCATCTTTGTTATACTTATTATTTGGATCTTATTTGTTGGTTCTGAATCTTGCAAGCTGGGAAACACGGCATGATGATGTCGAGGACAACAACCATAACAAACAATTCAAACTTGGTAGTATTATCTTTGTGAAAGTGCGACAAATGTGCTGATCGTGAGCGTCCTGAGAATAATAATTCTAATTGTTGTGCATGTTGATCCTGTGGCACTGATAGAACGAGCGAATGCATTGCTTATTTTAAGTATAAATTTCTATTAAAGCTAATTAAATTTAATTAAAGTGACCACTAACTCCTATTATTACAGTACCAATACAGACCCGCTCGTGAACCGACGTGTGGCCGAGGGTGCATCTTCTGCCGGGCGTGCAGCGGACGAGGGAGGGGTAGTAACTGTTGTCGCCTGTACACACTCAGCTTACTGTTGAATCCAGTTCCCCAAGAGCTGAAAAACGAACTGCTGCTGCCGCCTACACACTCGTTCACTCGAAGAGACTCCAATGGCGATCTGAGGTGTGAGCCTGCTGGATATGGACTTCAGCAAGGAGTTCCCCTTTGAGTTTGCCGTTCAGTCCTATAGCTGCACCAAGTTGAATGTGATGTACACCAACGATACAGACTCGGTGAAGCTCTGCCTCGCCTCAGTCCTATGGCTGCACCAGGTTCTGGAGCATTCGCCCATTTCATCGGCAGCGCCGACTGCACCTTCACTACGGTGGAGAGAAGGAAGAACGCGATGATTCGGCCATCTGGTGCAACAAGCTTGTCGACATCCAGAAGCAATACAAGATCATCAGCAACGGGCAGGAGAAGGACTCCGTGGTTGACCTCGCTGAGACCATCACCGACCCCTGATATGCCAACATGAAAGAAGATGACCTGAACACGTGGGAGGTACCTCTGAATCTAGCCTACATAACCTACGCGGCCAAGGACGCATACGCATGCTACGACATGTACAGGTTGATCTTGGACATGAGGGTGTGTCTGCTTCCCGTAACCGACGAGTACACGGACAGCCGTAGCGTCATGATCAAGCGTGCCAGGAAGGTCTAGATGTTGTACTTTATCTGTTTATAAGCACCTTTATCATCTGAGTGTTTCATGCATTAGCCTATGTGTCGTAATTATCTGTTTTGTCCGAAATATTTCTTTTAAGAACCCACTAACCTGATTGCTTTTTTTAGTGGCTACTTGCTTATGTATGTAAACTAGTTCACTTGTCCGTAAAAAAACTAGTTCACTCGGTTGCCGTGCTTTGAATCTCCTTCCTCCCAACATATTCCCCTCCTCAAGTGGACCCAGCAGGTCTCTGAATTTTCTCCCACTTTCTTTTTCGATGTAAACTGAGTTTTCTCCCAATACTTTCCCCTAGAACCAACTCAACTGTCCCACGTCTAGCCTAAAAAATAATAATACCCCACGTACTATTAACTCATCAAATTAAAATGATATTTTATTTCGTAAGTTGAAAGTTCTTACAAAATAATAATAATAATTGTTTATATATAACTTGGCAAGTTAACTCCTAGTGATTGCGTACATAAGCTTTCAAAGATTTTACTGACGTGCAATCATGTGTTTATGTTTTTATAACATTTCTCCGTCTAGCCCAACATGATATTTTCACCCAGCCCAGCAAGTCCGCGGATTTCGAGAAAAATGCAAATGGGATTTAAACGGGCTGCATAGATGCTACATCATTGTTTCACCCAGCCCACCAAATGGACTAAAAAAACAAATGGACTGGCTGACATGTGGGCCAGTAGGTCGAAGCCTAAGAAGGCGTTGGATTTACATCCAACGACCGGCATTCTTCTTCAATCTCTCGTCTTCTTCCCCCAGCGCTGCCGGAACCGCCTGCTCCAGCCTTCGGCGTCCAGCGGTGTTGTTTTGCGCTCCTCAGCGAAACGCTACCCCGCCGACGGCCAGGCCATCCCTCCACTCCGCACCTCCTGTTATTCTCTGCCGAGTGTAGGCCCACCCCGCACCCGAACCAGTCAAGTTTCCCACTCCTCTCCGTTTGTGACTCCACTGCCGCATCTTCCCCATCTCCGGGTCGTTCCAGTCTAGGGCCTCGCCGTCGTCCATCGCCTCGGTGCACTCCGCGCGGCGTGGTCAACATACGAGAGTCATCGGAAGAGGACTGTACGTGGAGAGCCTGGCGGCTGGGACCCACGAGGTCCATGGTTGCATGCAAGGAAAGTTCCTCCTTATTACGCACTGTACGTGCACTGTACGTGGGAAGGGCTTCTGTATTTCGCGAAAAAACGTTCCCCCCGCTGACAGGTCGGACCCACAAGCTATATCTTCGCACGCAAGGAAGTGCCTCCTTATTAAGCACCAAAAAATGAATACCTCCTGCTAGCTGGGACCCACCATAGTGGGTGGCTGACTTGTGGGCCTACTAAGTTGACGAGGACGGAGGGCTTTCTCAACTTAGTCAATATGAACGATTCTAGCTCCAGTGACCGTACGATGTCCATCCAACGGCCATAGTGCTTCTTCAACCTCTGGTCTTCTTGCTCCAGCCGCCCAAAGCAGCGCCGGTCGTGCCGCGTGCTCCTGCCTCTCGTGGCCTGCTGTGATGCCGCGGAGGCCTCACCGCCCCTACTACTCCCATCGCTGGCCCAGGGTATCCCTCTACTCACCCACACCCCCTGTTATTCTGCGGCGATGGCAGCCTCACGCCGCAGCCGGACTAGTGAACCCTCGTACTCCTCTCCGCGTGGGCATCCACTGCCGCGTCTTCCCTGGCTCCGCATCGTCCCCTTCCTAGGCCTTGCCGTCGTCCACCGCCTTGGTGCTCTCGACGCGGCGTGGTCAATGTTGTCAACGACCGACTTCCATTGGAAGAGTACTGTACGTGGAGAGGCTGACAGCTGGGTCCACGGCCACAGCCCAGTTTTTTTGTGATTTGCCAAGTAAGTCGCTTTGTCAGGCCTGTTGGGCTGCAAATCTTTCAAGACGAGGAGAGCTTCATTCGGTCGGCCGAGAAAATGCCCTATCTGAATTTGTTGGATTTTATATTGATATACATTTATTTTTAAAATCAGTTTGAATGTGAGTCGAAATTTCGGGATTAAAAACAGTTTGGACCGCACCGAAATATGCAAAATTTCGTATAATTTTTTAACCGTGGCCACAATATGGGTTGTAATGCTAACAAAAAGAATATGGGCTCCAAAAAAACCTTAAGAATTAGCAAATGGGCTGTAAATTATTAGAAATAATGGTAGACGGGTTGTATGCTGTTTTCCACAGATTTGAGGCTTTCCTAAAAAAAAGGTTGACGCACAAGCAGTGACTGTTGGATGTCCATCGAACGGCCGTCGTACTTCTTCAATCTCTGCTCTTCCTGCTCCAGCCGCTCAAACAAGCGCCGACGAGACTGCCTGCTCCCTCCTCCCCGCGGCCGGCTGTGCTGCCGCGCAGGCCTCACCACCCCATCGTACTCCCATCGCTGGCCTAGCCATCCCTCTACTCACCCACACCTGTTGTTATTCTCCGGCGACGGCAGACGAACCAGTAAACCCTCGTACAGTCGTACTCCCCTCCGCGTGGGAAACAACTGCCGAGTCTTCCCTGCCTCCGTGTCGTTCCCTTCCTAGGCCTCGCCGTCGTCCACCGCCCTGGTGCTCTCGGCGCGGCCTGGTCAACGTGGTCAACGACCGACATGCATCTGAAGTGGACTGTACGTGGAGAGGCCGACAGCTGGGTCCATTGCCGCACGCAAGGAAATGCCTCCTTATTACGTGCAAAATAATGATTCCTCCACCTGACATCAGCTGGGCCAGAACGGAATGCGTGGTTGTGTTCATCGGGAGGGATTGGACGGAACATGCGATGGAAACGAGGCCTGGCGTACCGCACAACGGAGGAAACGGACCTCCTACATTCGGAATGGGGTCCTGTTGATCGGGAGGGGTGTGGCGTACCGCAAAACGGAGGAAACGGACCTCCTGCGGTCGAAATGGGGGTCATGTTGATCGGGAGGGGTGTGGCGTACCGCAAAACGGAGGAAACGGACCTCCTACGGTCGAAACGGGGGTCATGTCGATTGGGAGGGGTGTGGCGTACCGCAAAACGGACGAAACGGACCTCCTACGGTCGAAACGGGGGTCCTGTTCATCGGGAGGGGTGTGGCGTACCGCAAAATGGGACTCCACGGGATACTATTCATCTCCACCGTCGACCTCCTCCAGCCTCCACAGGCTACCGTCGACCTCCTCTAGCCTCCACGGGCTCCTGTTCATCCAGCCTCCACCGCGCGCTACTCCACCGGCTACTGTTCAACCACCCCTCCACCGTCTACTGTTCATCCAGCCCTCCACACCACGGGGTCCTGTTCATCCAGAGGCAACGCCACCGCTCACTGTTCATCCAACCCCCCCCCCCCCCCCCCGCAAGGCTCACTATTCATCCCAGAGGCAGCATCGATCGACTTTAGTTAGCAGCAGTAGCGAAGGAATCGCTCGATCGGGTTCAGTTAACAGCCATCGATCGATCGCTCGGGTTCAGTAACGCGTAGCCTGCAGTGCAATCGCTCGGGTTCAGTTAGAGCCCAACGCCTCGCTCGGGTTCAGTTAGAGCCAACACCTCGCACACACGCCCATACGTGTACGAGAGAAACGCGCATCGCTCGGCCCCCGGCCTCCCACCGTAACCGGAACTCCCCGAAATTTTCCTCGCCCTCGCTTCTACCACGGTTTTTTCCGTCATGGACGGCCCAAAGAATGTCATGCAGCTGCGTCTCCGGCCTGCCCAGGACGAAAAGCCCATTTTCTGTCATGATTTTTTGTCATAGAAGTAGGAGCCCACCACATCTATGATGATACCGGGTTTTGTCACAATTATCGTCATAGAAGTGTCATATGTATGACAGAAAAAATTCGTTCGGCCCAAAATGTCACGGATGTGTCTTTTTTTACTAGTGGCTATAGCCAAGACTACTCAGTTGTACGAAAGATATCATCTAAAATTGAGAGTAAGAAAGCCTTGAAAGTATCTGGAGACAACTTAAAACACAATAGCAAGAAGCCCAAAGCAAAATAGTGAATTCCATACAATCAAAGGCATGTTGCCTCCAGAATCCCTAGCAAGAGACTAATCCTCATCCCCACATTACATATGTCAAAAGATACTAGGCATAATATTAACCAATTAAGTTATCCAGGTGACCAGATTAAAAGCATTACATGGTTCCTATTTCAGTGAAAAGGAATTTCTTTGACTAATGAAATTAACTGGTATAAAAGAACTATACTATGGGTTGCGCTTAAACAGTAAAACATTTCTCTAGAAGATAAGAATAAAATACGTGCAATAACTCACTAAAAATCTTCTCCATTCTTACTATCCGGGGATACCAGCTATTTGAGTAGATCGCTCGCAATGCAACACGGGCTGGAAAACTTATTGAAGATCCTAGCGTGCAGGTTGACCATGTATGGTAGTCGCTTGCGGTTTGGGGTGAAGCTCATGCTCCTTCGGTGGCTACAAACTCGGTACAAGTGTCGGATCTGTGGCCTCCCCTTGACCTAGGCTAGATCAAGTTGAATATTGCCGCAATGGCGAAGCCCGATGGTTTCAGTGGAAATGGGGCGGTCGTGCACGACTACCATGGCACGTCCGTGGTGGGAACGTGTCATTTTTTCCAGGAGCCTGATAGGTGCAAACCCGATGAATAGGTTCACGCCCGAGGGTGGCCCGATCTTCGTGTCGTAGGATCGAATCGGGGACGCTAACTAGCTCCAAGCAGTCGGGATAATTAGGGGGAACCGGTGGCTCCTTCCCGCAAATCCGGATGAACTCACAAGAGCAAAGGTAGTAAGGATCTCTCGGATCTCGAGCAGTCTTGCTGCATAAGCTTGTAGCCGAATGGTTCGACGAAATGTTTCTAAAAGGATGGGGAGATGGGGTTTTATAGTAGGGGCAACCCCCTTTGCTAGGTGTGAAAAGGATTCAAAAGTAAATAGTTTTGCATGGCTTCTTTGGGGAATAAGCAGTCAACTTTGGAAGTTGTTGGAGAGCTCCTCAGAAATTCGTGAAGCCTTGACAGCGTGGACACCTTCCACTAGAATGACTAGAACTTTTGACTCACAACTCCAAATGATGTGAGGTTTTTTGCATTGGTAAGTAAATTTGATGTAGCTTCTGGCGATATACCCCTATGGCCCCGTCTCTCCTCCAAATGGGTTCAGCACAACGAAACATCAAAGGAAAAAACTGACAGCATCAGCTTCACTTGAAACTTGTTTTCTCCAAACTTGTTTCTCCAAACCGGTTGCTTCAAGAGCTCGTAGGTTGTTGGATTTCTTCCATTTGATACCTAAGTTCAACCAATAACAATGGGGATGAAAGCATAGTTGTGTCATCAAGGTTACAAGGTAAACTTAAGTTAGCGTTAACCTGGTCACTTGTTAGTTTGGCGTGACTTCTTGTGATTGGACCTATAATTGTTGGAGACTTGTCGATGGTTGTGGTGTCCTCATCATAATCCCCCTCTTGAAAAGGAGTCGTCCTAGAATCTGATGGTCAAAAGTATGGAGAGAGGTTGGACACATTGAAAGTTGGACTAACACCATAATCCATTGGAAGGTCAATCTTGTAGGCATTGTCATTGATCTTCGCATGCACTTTGAATGGCCCATCTCCGCATGGCTGCAACTTGCATTTGCGTTGATCCGAGAAACGATCCTTTCGCAGGTGTACCCACACAAGATCACCTTCATCAAACAACACCTTCTTTCTTCCCTTATTTGCTCGTTTTACATATTGTTCAGTCATCTTCTCAATATTTTCCTTGGTGTATGCAAACTCCATGTGGGGGAGACACTCTTCCCACACCTTCAAATTCTTCTTTAAAACTGATCTTAGCATCATGGATAGTGCGCGGTTGACAACTTCAGTGGGTGCATGTAGTGGAAAAGAGAAACTTTGCCTAGCTTAGTCCACAACGTTTTCCAAAAAATAGCTCAAAAACTTGGTGTCACGATCTGAAACAATAGTGTGTGGTACTCCATGTAGTCGCAAGACTTCCCTAAAAAACAAATCAGCAATGTCTGAAGCATCATCGCTCTTATGACACGGGATAAAATGAGCCATCTTGCTAAACATATCAACCACCACAAAAACCGAATCACTCCCCCTCTTAGTGCGTGGTAATCCAATAACAAAATCCATAGAAATATCTTCCCAAGGTGTACTAGGAATTGATAAAGGCGTATAAAGTCCATGAAGGTCAAACGTGACTTAGCTTTGCGGCAGATCTCACAACATAGCACGTAGCGCTCAACATCACATCTCATCCTTGGCCAAAATAAATGGTCAATCAGCACACTCTTTGTTTTCTTTACTCCAAAATGTCCCATGAGACCACTAGCATGAGCCTCCCGCAAAAGCAAAAACGAACAGAACAATCTGGGATGCACAATTTTGTTAGCTCGAAACAAGAATCTGTCATGCAAGTGAAACTTTTCCCAACCTTTTCCCTCACTACACTTTGAGTGTGGTTCAGCAAAATATGGGTCATTGACATACAATTCTTCGATGCTTTGCAACCCAAGAATTTTAGTATCAAGTTGTGAGAGTAAAATATGGCGTCTAGACAAAGCATCGGTACCTTTTCCTTTCTTTACTTGACAATATAGGGAAAAGATTCTATGGATTCACTCCATTTTGCATGTCTACGTTTTAGTTTAGTTGACCCCTAAGGTGCTTTAAAGATTCATGGTCGGAATGTATCACAAATTCTTTAGGCCACAAATAATGTTGCCATGTTTCCAACGATCTCAGAAGTGCATATAATTCCTTGTCATAAACTGAATAATTTAGAGTTGGACCACTTAGCTTCTCACTAAAATCTATAATAGGCCTAACTTCTTGCATTAGTACTCCTGCAATACCAACACCACTTGCATCACATTCAATTTCAAAAGTCTTACCGAAGTTGGGTAGTGCAAGCAATGGTGCAGATGTTAATTTTTCTTTCAGCTCTTGGAAGGCCTTCTCTTGTGTGTTTGCCCACTTGAAGGGAACATCTTTCTTTGTTAGCTCATTCATGGGGGCAGCAATGGTGCTGAAGTCCTTCACAAACCGATGGTAGAAAACAACAAGCCTAAGGAAGCTTCGTACTTGACTTACATTTTGTGGAGGCATCTACTCACGGATGGCTTTGACCATTTCCTCATCTACCTCCACACCTTGACCTGAAATAACAAAGCCAAGAAACACAACTTTGAACATGCAACATGTGCACTTTTCCTTGTTAGCATATAATCTCTCCTCTCTTAGGACATCAAGCACATCAGGATGTCATCAAAGTAAACAACAACAAACTTGCCAATGAACATTCTAAGCACATGATTCATTAATCTCATGAAGGTGCATTTATCAATCCAAATGGCATAAC
This sequence comes from Triticum aestivum, assembly GCF_018294505.1. Classification (NCBI taxonomy): domain Eukaryota; kingdom Viridiplantae; phylum Streptophyta; class Magnoliopsida; order Poales; family Poaceae; genus Triticum; species Triticum aestivum. The sequence goes on along the minus strand of NC_057799.1, from coordinate 167,601,289 downwards.
TAACCACTCATACAAACCAGATTTTGTTTTGAAAGAAGTTTTCCATTCATCACCCTCTCTCATTCTAATTTCTTGGTAGCCACCTTGCAAGTCAATTTTAGAAAAGATGGTGGCGCCACTAAGTTCATCAAGAATATCACCAAGCCTATGTATGGGGTGCCTATACCTCACGGTAATGTTGTTAATAGGTCTACAATCAACACACATTCTTCAAGATCCATCTTTCTGATGGGGTACGAAGCATGAAAATCATAAAATTCCTATTAACACCCACTATCTATTCTAGGATACGCATAGCAATGTGAGGGGAGTGTGTCTACATACCCTTGTAGACCGAAAGTGAAATCGTATATAATGCGCGCGGTTGATGTAGTCATACTCTTCACGATCCAATCCGATGAAGTACCGAACGTACGACACCTCCATGTTCAGCACACGTGCAACTCGGTGATGTCTCCTCCTTCTTGATCTAGCAAGCAAGAGAGGATAAGTAGATGGGATTTTATTCAGCATGACAGCGTGGTGGAGATGGTGGTAGTGTAGTGCCGGCAGGGTTTTGCCAAGCGCTGCCGGAACCAATCTGAGGAGAAAATGAAGTTATGAGAGAGGTAGGGCTGCTGTCGGGGCATGGGAATTGGTGTGTTCAGTCCCTCCTCTCCCTCACTATATATAGGAGTCAAGGGGGAGGGCTAGGGCGCAGCCCTAGCCCCTCCACCAAAGAGGGGAGGCAGCCAAGGGCGGAGTCCTCCCTCCCAAGGACCTAGGGGGGTGTCTCCCCCCCTTAGGACTCTTCCTCCTCCACCTCTCCTTGGCGCATTGGCCTCTTGGCGCTGGTTCCTGATGACCCACAAGTGTAGGGGATCTATCGTAGTCCTTTCGATAAGTAAGAGTGTCGAACCCAACGAGGAGCAGAAGGAAATGACAAGCGGTTTTCAGCAAGGTATTTTCTGCAAGCACTGAAATTATGGATAACAGATAGTTTTGTGATAAGGTAATTTGTAACGGGTAACAAGTAATGAAAGTAAATAAGGTGCAGCAAGGTGGCCCAATCCTTTTTGTAACAAAGGACAAGCCTGGACAAATTCTTATATAGAGAAAAGCGCTCCCGAGGACACATGGGAATTATCGTCAAGCTAGTTTTCATCACGTTCATATGATTCGCGTTCGGTACTTTGATAATTTGATATGTGGGTGGACCGGTGCTTGGGTGCTGTCCTTACTTGGACAAGCATCCCACTTATGATTAACTCCTATTGCAAGCATCCGCAACTATAAAAGAAGTATTAAGGTAAACCTAACCATAGCATGAAACATATGGATCCAAATCAGCCCCTTACGAAGCAACGCATAAACTAGGGTTTAAGCTTCTGTCACTCTAGCAACCCATCATCTACTTATTACTTCCCAATGCCTTCCTCTAGGCCCAAACAATGGTGAAGTGTCATGTAGTCGACATTCACATTACACCACTAGAGGAAAGACAACATACATCTCATCAAAATATCGAACGAATACCAAATTCACATGACTACTAATAGCAAGACTTCTCCCATGTCCTCAGGAACAAACGTAACTACTCACAAAGCATATTCATGTTCATAATCAGAGGAGTATTAATATGCATATAGGATCTGAACATATGATCTTCCACCAAATAAACCAACTAGCATCAACTACAAGGAGTAATCAACACTACTAGCAACCTACAGGTACCAATCTGAGGCTTTGGGACAAAGATTAGATACAAGAGATGAACTAGGGTTTGAGAGGCGATGGTGGTGGTGAATATGTTGATGGATATTGGCCCCCTCCCGATGGGAGGAGCGTTGGTGATGACGATGGCGATGATTTCCCCCTCCCGGAGGGAAGTGTCCCCGGCAGAACAGCTCCGCCGGAGCCCTAGATTGGTCCCGCCTCGTGGCGGCGGAGTCTCGTTCCGAAAGCTTGCTTATGATTTTTTCTGGGACGAAAGACTTCATATAGTAGAAGATGGGCATTGGAGGGCCACCAGGGGGCCCACGAGGCAGGGGGCGCGCCAAGGGGGTAGGGCGCGCCCCCACCCTCTTGGCCAGGGTGTGGGCCCCCTTTGGTATTTTGTTCGCTAAGTATTTTTTATTATTTCCAAAAATAACTTCCGTGGAGTTTCAGGACTTTTGGAGTTGTGGAGAATAGGTCTCTAATATTTGCTCCTTTTCCAGCCCAGAATTCCAGCTGCCGGCATTCTCCCTCTTTATGTAAACCTTGTAAAATAAGAGAGAATAGGCATAAGTATTGTGACATAATGTGTAATAACGGCCCATAATGCAATAAATATCAATATAAAAGCATGATGCAAAATGGACGTATCAACTCCCCCAAGCTTAGACCTCGCTTGTCCTCAAGCGGAAACCGATAACGATAAATATGTCCACATGTTTAGAGATAGAGGTGTCGATAAAATAAAATACGGACATGAGGGCATCATGATCATTCTTATAACAGCAACATATATGGATATTGTCATATGCTTTCTTATGATAAAGTAACAATCTATCCACAATGTCAAGTGTGAATCAGAAACTTCATTGAGAACTAACAAACTATAATCTCAGTCATTGAAGCAATTACGATTTATCATAACATCAGAAAGAGTCAATATAAGAGCTTTTCAGCAAGTCCACATACTCAACTATCATTTAGTCTTTCACGATTGCTAACACTCACACAATACTTGTGGTTACGGAGTTTTAATCGGACACAGAGAAAGATAGGGGCTTATGGTTTCGCCTCCCAACCTTTTACCTCAAGGGTAATGTCAACAATAATAGTTCATGCTAACTTACATCCAATTAGATATATATATCAGGATCTTTCCAACACAATGTGCTTGCCAAAGGATAAAATGTAAAAAGGAAAGGTGAAGATCACCATGACTCTTGCATAAGGTAGAAGATAAAAGTAGAGGATATGCCCTTCGCAGAGGGAAGCAGAGGTTGTCATGCGCTTTCAGGGTTGGATGCACACAATCTTAATGCGAAAGAACGTCACTTTATATTGCCACTTGCGATATGGACCTTTATTATGCAGTCCGTCGCTTTTATTTCTTCCACATCACAAGATCGTATAAAGCTTATTTTCTCCACATTAATAAATCATACATATTTAGAGAGCAATTTTTATTGCTTGCACCGATGACAACTTACTTGAAGGATCTTACTCAATCCATAGGTAGATATGGTGGACTCTCATGGCAAAACTGGGTTTAAGGGTGTTTGGAAGCACAAGTAGTATTTCTACTTGGTGCAAAGAATTGGCTAGCATGAGGGAGAAAGGCAAGCTCAACATGTTGGATGATCCATGACAATATACTTTATTTCAAATATAAGAAAACATAACCCATTACGTTGTCTTCCTTGTCCAACATCAACTCTTTAGCATGTCATATTTTAGTGAGTGCTCACAATCATAAAAGATGTCCAAGATAGTATATTTATATGTGAAACCTCTCTTTCTTTATTACTTCCTATTAATTGCAACGATGACCAAAACTATGTTTGTCAACTCTGAACAACTTTTAATCATCATACTCTTTATATGTGAAGTCATTACTCTCCATAAGATCAATATGATCTCTTTTTATTTATTTTTATTCTTTATTTTTCTTTTATTCACTCATAATCATAGCAAGATAATCAAGCCCTTGACTCAACACTAATCTTTATTATATAGCTCACGGACTCGATTACATAGAAAGATCATAAAGCAAAACTCAAAACTAAATCATACTAAAATTTTATTCTACTAGATCAAGATATTACTAAAATGATCGAGCTAAGAAAAACGGTAAAGATAGGAGTGTGATGGTGATACGATACTGGGGCACCTCCCCCAAGCTTGGCAGCTGCCAAGGGGAGTGCCCATACCCATGTGATTATATCTCTTTTGCCGATGAAGAAGATGGTGGTGATGATGGATAGTCGCACATCGAGCGTAGCAGATCTTCCAGCTTACGGATAATGCCCTTGAGTGCGACGATATGCTCCTTCAACAAAATATTTTCACGTGTGAGATACTTGTTTTGTATATGAGCTAACTCAATCATCTTGAAAGCTTCAATCTCAGTTGGAGTAAAGAGAGGTGGAAGGATGTCTTCTTCTGCTGCTGCCGGAGCCTGATCCTCCATAGCCTTCTTGATCCCATCATCCTTGTTGATCTCCCCAGATTCTTCTCTCTTTAGCTCTATCTTAATTAGCCAAGCATCGTTGTCACCATTGTTGGAGGAGGGGGACGACATGATGCTTGGCCTTGACAACCCTGACAGAAAACAGCTCGAAACAAGAACAGAGGATAATTGCGTGATACGGTGGTCAAAACCTTCGGGAGATTATATAATGAATTTTTACTGACTAAAAGAAGTATTGTGCAAGAAAACGGAGTCCGGGGGGCACACGAGGTGCCCACGAGGCAGGGGGCGCGCCCAGGGGGTAGGGCGCGCCTCCCACCCTCGTGGAAGCCTCATGTCCTTCCCGGACTGCTTCTTATTTTCCTATTTTTCTAAATATTCCAAAACGGAGAAAATTTGCCATTAGAACTGTTTTGGAGTCGGTTCACTTACCGTACCACATACCAATTCCTTTTCGTAGTCTGAAACGTTCTGGAAAGTGTCTCTTATGTATTCCTCCGGTGTTACGGTTTCAATAACATTAGTTGTATAACAATACATAATCACCTACATTAAACTCACGCTTTTGTATCCTTTTGCCATGCCATCTTTTAACTTTTTCTTTAAACAATTTGGCATTCTCATAGGCTTGGGTTCTCCATTCATGAAGTGAGCTTATGTCAAATAACCTCTTCTCACCGGCAAGTTTGAAATCATAATTGAGCTCTTTAATAGCCCAATATGCCTTATGTTCCAGTTCAAGAGGTAAGTGACATGCTTTTCCATAAACCATTTTATACGGAGACATACCCATAGGATATTTATATGCAGTTCTATATGCCCATAATGTATCATCAAGTTTCTTGGACCAATTCTTTCTAGATCTATTAACAATCTTTTGCAAAATTAATTTGAGCTCTCTATTGCTCAATTCTACTTGACCACTAGACTGTGGGTGATAAGGAGATGCAATTTTATGATTAACATCATACTTAGCAAGCATTTTACGGAAAGCACCATGAATAAAATGTGAACCACCATCAGTCATTAAATATCTAGGGGCTCCAAACCTTGGAAAAAATAACTTCTTTAAGCATCTTAATAGAGGTGTTATGATCAACACTACTAGTTGGAATAGCTTCTACCCACTTAGTAACGTAATCAACAGCAACTAAAATATGTGTATACCCATTAGAGGAAGGAAAAGGTCCCATATAATCAAATCCCCAAACGTCAAATGGTTCAATAACAAGTGAATAATTCATAGGCATTTCTTGACGTCTACTAATGTTACCAATTCTTTGACATTCATCACAAGATAAGACAAACTTACGAGCATCCTTGAAGAGAGTAGGCCAATAAAAACCGGATTGTAATACCTTATGTGCAGTTCTATCTCCAGCGTGGTGTCCTCCATAAGCCTCGGAGTGACACTTGCATAGGATTTGTTCATGTTCATGCTTAGGTACACAACGTCTAATAACACCATCTACTCCTTCTTTATAAAGATGTGGGTCAACCCAGAAGTAACGCCTCAAATCATAGAAAAACTTTTTCTTTTGCTGGTATGTGAAACTAGGTGGTATAAATTTAGCAACAATGTAATTAGCATAATCAGCATACCATGGACCAGTACGAGAAGCATTTATGACAGCTAATTGTTCTTCAGGAAAGCTATCATCAATAGGTAGTGGGTCAGCAAGAACATTTTCTAACCTAGACAAGTTATCTGCAACGGGGTTCTCAGCTCCCTTTCTATCAATAATATGTAAATCAAATTCTTGTAGCAAGAGAACCCATCTAATAAGTCTAGGTTTAGCATCTTTCTTTTCCATTAGATATTTAATAGCAGCATGATTAGTGTAAATAGTCACTTTAGAATCAACAATATAAGGTCTTAACTTATCACAAGCAAATACAACTGCTAAGAATTCTTTTTCAGTAGTGGCATAATTTCTCTGGGCATTGTCTAGAGTTTTACTAGCATATTGGATAACATTTAATTTCTTATCAATTCTTTGCCCTAGAATAGCACCTACAGCATAATCGCTAGCATCACACAAAATTTCAAAAGGTAAATTCCAATTAGGTGGCTGAACGATAGGTGTAGAGATTAATGCTTTCTTAAGTATTTCAAATGCTTCTACACAATCATCATAAAAAACGAAAGGTATATCTTTTTGTAAGAGATTAGTCAGAGGCCGAGAAATTTTTGAGAAGTCCTTAATGAACCTCCTATAAAAACTGGCATGACCAAGGAAACTTCTTATACCTTTGATGTCCTTGGGACATGGCATCTTTTCAATAGCATCAACTTTAGCTTTATCCACTTCAATACCTCTTTCAGAAATTTTATGCCCCAAAACAATGCCTTCATTAACCATAAAGTGGCACTTCTCCCAATTCAAGACAAGATTAGTTTCTTCACATCTCTGCAAAACTCGATCAAGGTTGCTCAAGCAATCATCAAAAGAGGATCCATAAACGGAGAAATCATCCATGAAAACCTCACATATCTTTTCACAAAAGTCGGAAAATATAGCCGTCATGCATCTTTGAAAGGTAGCAGGTGCATTACATATACCAAAAGGCATACGTCTATAAGCAAAAGTATCGAAAGGGCAAATAAAAGTGGTCTTTGCTTGATCATCAGCCGACACAGGTATTTGAGAGAAACCAGAGTAACCATCTAGAAAGCAAAAATGTGTATGTTTGGATAATCTTTCTAGCATTTGATCAATGAAAGGCAAGGGGTAATGATCTTTTTTAGTAACCTTATTTAATTTACGGAAATCAATTACCATCCTATAACCTGTAATAATTCTTTGCGGAATTAATTCATCTTTATCATTAGGAACGACAGTAATACCTCCCTTCTTAGGGACACAATGGACAAGACTTACCCACTGACTATCAGCAACGGGATAAATTATACCTGCCTCAAGGAGCTTTAGTATTTGCTTTCTTACCACTTCCTTCATATTAGGAATCAGCCGTCGTTGATGATCAATAACTGGTTTGGCATCTTTCTCCAAATTTATTTTGTGTTGGCATAGAGTGGGACTAACGCCCTTAAGATCATCAAGAGTATATCCAATAGCAGCACGGTGCTTCTTCAGAGTTTTCAATAATTTTCCTTCCTCCTTCTCTGAAAGGTTAGCACTAATAATAACAGGATATATCTTCTTTTCATCAAGATAAGCATATTTAAGAGTATCAGGCAACGGTTTCAGCTCAAACACGGGATCACCCTTGGGTGGAGGAGGATCCCCTAGGATTTCAACAGGCAAATTGTGTTTCAAAATAGGTCCCTATATAAAGGATACTTCATCTATTTCCCTTCTTTCATTCATAAACATATCATTTTCATGGTCTAGCAAATATTGTTCTAACGGATCACTAGGAGGTACGGCAATAGAAGCAAGACCAATAATTTCATATTTACTAGGCAATTCCTCATCACGAGGTTGTCTACGAAATTTAGGGAAATTAAACTCATGAGACATATCATCCAAGCCAATAGTAACAACATCCTTTTCGCAGTCTATCTTAGCATTAACAGTGTTCAAGAAGGGTCTACCAAATATAATGGGACAAAAGCTATCTTGTGGGGAACCAAGAACAAGAAAATCAGCATGATATTTAGCCTTCCCACACAAGACTTCAACATCTCTAACAACCCCAATTGGTGATATAGTATCTCTATTGGCAAGCTTAATGGTGACATCAATATCTTCTATCTCATCTGGGGCAATATCATGCATAATTTCTTTGTATAAGGAAATAGGTATTGCACTAGCACCCATATCACACAAGCCATGATAATAATTATCTCCTATTTTAACATAAATAACAGGCATGCCTACCACAGGTCTATGTTTATCTTTAGCACCAGGTTTAGCAATTCTAGCAGTCTCATCACAGAAATAAATAACATGCCCATCGATATTATCAGCCAAGAGATCTTTAACAATAGCAATATTAGGTTCAACTTTAACTTGCTCAGGAGGTGTATAAGTTCTAATGTTACTCTTATGAACCACAGTTGAAGCTTTAGCATGATCCTTTATCCTAACAGGAAAAGGTGGTTTCTCAACATAAGCAGTAGGAACAATAGGATCATTATAAGTGATAGTCTTTTCTTCAACTTTAATAGGTTCAACTACTTTTACTTCTATGGGAGGATGATATTTAAACCACTTCTCCTTAGGGAGATCAACATGAGCAGCAAAAGATTCACAAAAAGAACCTACTATCTCAGAGTCAAGTCCATATTTAGTGCTAAATTTACGGAAAACATCGGTATCCATAAAAGATTTAACACAATCAAGCTTAGGTGTTATACCTGACTCCTTACCTTCGTCGAGATCCCAATCTTCAGAGTTGCGTTTAATTATTTCCAATAAATCCCATGTGAATTCAATAGTCTTCATCATAAAGGGACCAGTACAAGAAGTATCGAGCATGGAGCGATTGTTGTCAGAAAGCCGAGCATAAAATTTTTGAATAATCATTTCTCTTGAGAGCTCATGATTGGGGCATGAATATAACACTGACTTAAGCCTCCCCAAGCTTGAGCGATGCTTTCTCCTTCGCGAGGCCAAAAATTATATATATATATAATTATGATCACGATGAACAAGATGCATAGGATAAAACTTCTGATGGAATTCCAATTTCAATCGCTTGTAGTCCCATGATCCCATATCATCACATAGCCTATACCATGTCAATGCATCTCCCTTCAAAGATAAAGGGAAGACCTTATTCTTGATAACATCATCGGGCATACCTGCAAGCTTAAATAATCCACAAACTTCATCCACATAGATTAAGTGTAAATCGGGACGCAATGTTCCATCTCCTGCAAAAGGATTAGCCAGCAGTTTCTCTATCATACCCGAAGGAATTTCGAAGTAAACATTTTCATTTTCAGTAGGTTTAGTAGGTTGAGGAGCAACTCTTTGCTCTACTGGTCGAGGTGAAGACACCCCGAACAAGCCCCTCAAAGGATTACTTTCCATAGTAGCAAGTGACAGTAAATTTCAGCACACTATATAAATTTTTCCTTACCAAATTCCACCTACCAAAGGCGCTTCACTCCCCGGCAACGGCGCAAGAAAAGAGTCTTGATGACCCAGAAGTGTAGGGGATCTATCGTAGTCCTTTCGATAAGTAAGAGTGTCGAACCCAACGAGGAGCAGAAGGAAATGACAAGCGGTTTTCCGCAAGGTATTTTCTGCAAGCACTGAAATTATAAATAACAGATAGTTTTGTGATAAGGTAATTTGTAACGGGTAACAATTAATGAAAGTAAATAAGGTGCAGCAAGGTGGCCCAATCCTTTTTGTAACAAAGGACAAGCCTGGACAAATTCTTATATAGAGAAAAGCGCTCCCGAGGACACATGGGAATTATCATCAAGCTAGTTTTCATCACGTTCATGTGATTCACGTTCGGTACTTTGATAATTTGATATGTGGGTGGACCGGTGCTTGGGTGTTGTCCTTACTTGGACAAGCATCCCACTTATGATTAACTCCTATTGCAAGCATCCGCAACTACAAAAGAAGTATTAAGGTAAACCTAACCATAGCATGAAACATATGGATCCAAATCAGCCCCTTACGAAGCAACGCATAAACTAGGGTTTAAGCTTCTGTCACTCTAGCAACCCATCATCTACTTATTACTTCCCAATGCCTTCCTCTAGGCCCAAACAATGGTGAAGTGTCATGTAGTCGACATTCACATAACACCACTAGAGGAAAGACAACATACATCTCATCAAAATATCGAACGAATACCAAATTCACATGACTACTAATAGCAAGACTTCTCCCATGTCCTCAGGAACAAACGTAACTACTCACAAAGCATATTCATGTTCATAATCAGAGGAGTATTAATATGCATATAGGATCTGAACATATGATCTTCCACCAAATAAACCAACTAGCATAAACTACAAGGAGTAATCAACACTACTAGCAACCTACAGGTACCAATCTGAGGCTTTGGGACAAAGATTGGATACAAGAGATAAACTAGGGTTTGAGAGGAGATGGTACTGGTGAAGATGTTGATGGAGATTGGCCCCCTCCCGATGAGAGGAGCATTGGTGATGACAATGGCAATGATTTCCCCCTCCCGGAGGGAAGTGTCCCCGGCAGAACAGCTCCGCCAGAGCCCTAGATTGGTTCCGCCAAGGTTCCGTCTCGTGGCGGCGGAGTCTCGTCCCGAAAGCTTGCTTATGATTTTTCTCAGACGAAAGACTTCATATAGCAGAATATTGGCACCGGAGGGCCACCAGGGGGCCCACGAGGCGGGGGTGGGGCGCGCCCCCACCCTCATGGCCAGGGTGTGGGCCCCCTCTGGTATTTTCTTCGCTCAGTATTTTTTATTATTTCCAAAAATAACTTCCGTTGAGTTTCAGGACTTTTGGAGTTGTGCAGAATAGGTCTCTAATATTTGCTCCTTTTCCAGCCCAGAATTCCAGCTGCCGGCATTCTCCCTCTTTATGTTAACCTTGTAAAATAAGAGAGAATAGGCATAAGTATTGTGACATAATGTGTAATAACAGCCCATAATGCAATAAATATCGATATAAAAGCATGATGCAAAATGGACGTATCAGTGCCCCTGGCCCATATAGGCCAAGGCGCACCCGCTACAACCCATGTGGGCCTCGGTGGCAGGTGGATCCCCCCGGTGGACCCCCGGACCCCTTTCGGCACTCTCGGTACACTGTCGGTAATGCCCGAAATTTTTCCGGCGACCAAAACGGGACTTCCCATATATAAATCTTTACCTTCAAACATTCCGGAGCTCCTCTTGACATATGGGATCTCATCTGGGACTCCGAACAACATTCAGTTACCAATGCACATATCCCAATTCTACTCTAGCATCATCGAACGTTAAGCGTGCGGACCCTACGGGTTCGAGAATCATGTAGACATGAGTGAGACATCTCTCTAGTCAATAACCAATAGCGGGACCTGGATGCCCATATTGGTTCCTACATATTCCACAAAGATCTTTATTGGTTGAACCATGATGTCAAGGATTCAGTTAATCCCGTATGCAATTCCCTTTGTCTAGCGATATGTTACTTGCCCGAGATTCTATCGTCGGTACTACATACCTAGTTCAATCTCATTGCCAACAAGTCTCTTTACTTGTTCCGTAATACAAGATCATGTGACTAACTCATTAGCCATATTGCTTGCAAGCTCTTAATGATGTTGTATTACCGAGAGGGCCCAGAGATATCTCTCCATCATACGGAGTGACAAATCCTAGTCTCGATCCGTGCCAACCCAACAGAGACCTTCAGAGATACCTATAGAGCACCTTTATGATCACCCAATTATGAAGTGATGTTTGGCAGTACATGATATGTCCCAAACGTCTCTGCTTTTCCAAACACTTTTGCTCTTGTTTTGGACTCTAATTTTCATGATTTGAATGGAATTAACCCGGACTGACGCTTTTTCAGCAGAATTGCCATGGTGTTGTTGTTGTTGTGCAGAAATAAAAGTTCTCGGATTGAGCTAAAAATTTATGGAGAATTATTTCAGAATATATAAAAAGTATTGGTGGAAGAAATTACCAGAGGAGGTCCAGCAGGGCGCCACAAGCCTAGGGGCGCGCCCTGCAGGCTTGTGGCCCCTGGCAGCCCCCGCAACCCTAACTCCAACTCCATAAGTGCCTATTCGCCAAGAAAAAAATCTGAGAAGGAATCATGTGTTTTACAATACGGAGCCGCCCCACCTCCTGTTCTTCATTGGGAGGGCTGATCCGGAGTCCGTTCTAGGCTCCGGAGAGGGGGATTCGATGCCGTTGTCATCATCAACCTTCCTCCATCACCAATTTCATGATGCTCACCGTCGGGGGTGAGTAATTCCTTCGTTGGCTTGCTGGACGGTGATGGCTTGGGTGAGATTTATCATGTAATTGAGTTAGTTTTGTTAGGGCTTGATCCCTAGTATCCACTATGTTCTGAGATTGATGTTGCTCTGACATGCTTGTCACTAGGGCCCAAGTGTCATTATTTCATATCTGAACCCTTTATGTTTTCATGAATATTTTTGTGTTCTTGATCTGATCTTTCAAGTTATACACACCTATTACATGTTTATGATCCGCATAGCCTATTACATGTTATGCTCCGTATATATACCCCAAAGTGACAATAATTGGGATTCTTTTCGGTGATTACCGTAGTTTGAGGAGTTCTTGTATTCACTATGTGTTAATGCTTTGTTCCGGTTCTCTATTAAAAGGGGGACTTAATATCTCTTAGTTTCCTTACGGACCCCGCTACCACGGGAGGGTAGGCCAAAATATGTCATGCAAGTTATTATCGCAAGCACGTATGACTATATACGGAATACATGCCTACATTACATTGACGAATTGGAGCTACTTCTGTGTCGCTCTAGGTTATAACTGTTACATGATGAATGTTATCCAACATAATTATTCATCACTGATCCAATGCCTACGAGCTTTTCACATATTGATCTTTGCTAAGTTACTATTGTTGCTTATACTGTCACAATTATACAAAACTACTGCTACTACTGTTACCGTTACTGTTGCTACTATTACCACTGCTATCAAACTACCATATTACTATATATGCTACTGATCACTCTGCTACAGATATTTAGTCTCCAGGTTTGGTTGAATTGACAACTCAACTGCGAATACTTGCAAATAGTCTTTGGATCCCCTTGTGTCGAATCAATAAATTTGGGTTGAAGTCTCTACCCTCGAAAACTGTTGCGACCCCCTATACTTGTGGGTTATGAGCACACAAGGCATTCCTCTGGTACGTGGGAGTTGCATGATCTCATGGTCTTAGTAATAGATACTTGACATGAAGAAAGTTGTAGCAAAAACTAAAGTGATACGATCATATGCTAAGCTTACGTTTGGGTCTTGTCCATCACATCATTCTCCTAATGATGTGATCTCGTTATCAAATAAAAAACTCATGTCCATGGTTAGGAAACCTTAACCATCTTTTATAAATGAGCTAGTCTAGTAGAGGTTGACTAGGGGACACGGTGTAGTTTATGTATTCACACATGTATTTAAGTTTTCGGTCAATACAATTCTAGCATGAATAATAAACATTTATCATGAATGAGAAATATGATAATAACCATTTTATTATTGCCTCTAGGGCATATTTCCAATAGTCCCCACTTGCACTAGAGTCAATAATCTGGTTTACATAGTTATGAATCTAACACCCATGGAGTCCTGGTGTTGATCATGTGTTGCTCGTGGAAGAGGTTTAGTCAACGGGTCTGCCACATTCATATATGTATGTACTTTGCAAGGTTCTATGTCTCCCTCCTTGATGTAATCGCGGATGGAGTTGAAGCAGCATTTGATGTGCTTGGTCTTCTTATGAAACCTGGGCTCCTTTGCTATGGCAATTGCACCAGTGTTGTCACAAATATAGTCATTGGATCCGATGCACTAGGCACAACTCCTAGATCGGATATAAACTTCTTCATCCAGACACCTTCATTCGCCGCTTCCGAAGTAGCTATGTATTCCGCTTCACATGTAGATCCCGCTACGATGCTTTGCTTGGAACTGCACCAACTAACAGCTCCACCATTCAGAATAAATATGTATCTGGTTTGAGACTTCAAGTCATCCGGATCAGTGTCAAAGCTAGCATCGACGTAACCCTTTACGATGAGCTTTTTGTCACCTCCATAAACGAGGAACATGTCCTTAGTCCTCTTTAGGTACTTAAGGATATTCTTGACCGTGTCCAATGATCCCCTCCTGGATCACTTTGGTACCTCCCTGCCAGACTTATGGCAAGGCACACATCAGGTCTGCTACATAACATGGCATACATTATAGAGCATATGGCTGAGGCATAGGGGATGACTTTCATCCTTTCTCTTTCTTATGTCGTGGTCAAGCCTTGAGTCTTACTCAACTTCACACCTTACAACTCAGGCAAGAACTCCTTCTTTGACTGATCCATTTTGAACTCCTTCAAAATCTTGTCTAGGCATGCTCTATGTGAAAGTCTTATCAGGCATCTTGATCTATCTCTATAGATCTTGATGCCCAATATATAAGCAGCTTTACCAGGTCTTCCTTTGAAAAAATCCTTTCATACAACCCTTTATGCTTTCTAGAAATTCTACATCATTTCCAATCAACAACATGTCATCCACATATACTATTAGGAATGCTATAGTGCTCCCACTCACTTTCTTGTAAATACAAGCTTATTCGTAAGTTTGTATAAAACCAAAAGCCTTGATCACTTCATCAAAGCATACATTCCAACTCCGAGATGCTTGCACCAGTCCATAGATGGACCATTGGAGCTTGCATACCTTGTTAGCATCCTTAGGATCCACAGAACCTTTAGGCTACATCACATACAATTCTTCCTTAAGGAAAGCGGTTTTCACATCCATCTGCGAGATTTCATAATCAAAAAGTGCAGCAATTGCTAACATAATTCTAGTAGACTTAAGCATTGCTACGGGTGAGAAAGTCTCATCGTAGTCAACTCCTTGAATTTGTCGAAAACCCTTTGCGACAAGTCGAGCTTTATAGACGGTGACATTGCCATCTGTGTTTGTCTTCTTCTTAAAGATCCATTTGTTCTCGATGGCCTTTCGGTCATTGGGTAAGTCTACCAAAGTCCATATTTGGTTCTCATACAGGGATCCTATCTTGGATTTCATGGCCTCTAGCAATTTGTCGGAATCCGGGCTCATCATTACTTCTTAATAGTTCGTAGGTTCACCATTGTCCAACAACATGACTTCCAGGACAGGATTACCATACCACTTTGGTGCGGTACATGTCCTGGTCGACCTACGAAGTTTGGTAGTAACTTGATATGAAGTTTCATGATCATTATCATTAGCTTCCTATCTTGTTGGTGTAGGCATCATGGGAACTGTTTTCTGTGATGTGCTGCTCTCCAATTCGAGAGAAGGTACGATTACCTCATCAAGTTATACATTCCTACCACTCACTTCTTTCAAGAGAAACTCCTTCTCTAGAAAGGATACATTCTTGGCAACAAAGATCTTGCCCTCGGATTGGTGATAGAAGGTATACCAACGGTCTCTTTAGGGTATCCTATGAAGATGCAGTTCTCCGCTTTGGGTTCGAGCTTATCAGGCTGAAGCCTCTTGACATAAGCGTCGCATCCCCAAACTTTAAGAAACGATAGTTTAGGTTTCTTGCCAAACCATACTTCATACAGTGTCGTCTCAACGGATTTAGACGGTGCCCTGTTTAAAGTGAATGCGGTTGTCTCTGATGCATAACCCCGAAACAATAGTGGCAAATCAGTAAGAGACATCATAGAACACACCATATCTAATAAAGTACGATTACGATGTTCAGACACACCATTACGCTGTAGTGTTCCAGGTGGCGTGAGCTGTGAAACAATTCCACATTGTCTTAAATGCATACCAAACTGATCAAGGATTCACCTCCATGATCAGATCGTAGAAATTTAATTTCTTGTTACGGTGATTCTCTACTTCACTCTGAAACTTCTTGAACTTTTCAAATGTTTTAGACTTGTGTTTCATTAAGTAAATATACCCATATCTACTCAAATCATATGTGAAGGTAAGAAAATAACAATATCCACCGCGTGCTTCAACACTCATCGGGCCGCATACATCGGTATGTATTATTTCCAATAAGTCATTTGCCCGCTCCATTGTTCCGGAAAACGGGGGTTTAGTCATCTTGTCCATAAGGCTTGGTTCACATGTTTCAAATGATTCATAATCAAGTGATTCCAAATGTCCATCGGCATGGAGTTTCTTCATGTGTTTTAAACCAATATGACATAAGCAGCAGTGCAACAAATATGTGGAACTAGCATCATTAAGTTTGCATATTTTGGCATCAACATTTTGAATATGTGTATCATCGAGATTCAACAAGAATAAATCATTCACAAGGGGTGCATGACCATAAAAGATATTATCCATATAAATAGAACAACCATTATTCTGTGACTTAAATGAATAACCGTCTCGCAATAAACAAGATCCAGATACAATGTTCATGCTCAACGCAGGCACCAAATAACAATTATTTAGGTTTAAAACTAATCCTGAAGGTAAATATAGAGGGAGCGTGCCGACGACGATCACATCAACCTTGGAACCATTTCCGACATGAATCATCACCTCGTCCTTAGCTAGTCTCCTTTTATTGCAGCTCCTATTTTGAGTTACAAATATTAGCAACCGAACTAGTATCAAATACCCAGGCGCTACTACGAGCACTAGTAAGGTACACATCAATAACATGTATATCAAATATACCTTTGTTGACGTTGCTAGCATTCTTATCTGCCAAGCACTTGAGGCACTTCCACTTCCAATGACCATTCCCCTTGCAATAGAAACACTCAGTCTCAGGTTTGGGTCCGGCCTTGGGCTTCTTCATAGGAGCAGCAACTGGCTTGCCATTCTTCTTGAAGTTCCCTTTCTTTCCCTTGCCTTTCTTGAAACTAGTGGTCTTGTTGACCATCAACACTTGATACCTGTAGAGCACCTTTATGATCACCCAGTTACGAAGTGATGTTTGATAGCACACAAGGCATTCCTCTGGTATCCGGGAGTTGCATGATCTGATGGTCTTAGGAATAGATACTTGACATCAAGAAAGCTATAGCAAAAACTAAAGTGATACGGTCATCTGCTAAGCTTACAGTTGTGTCTTGTCCATCACATCATTCTCCTAATGATGTGATCCCAAATGACAACTCATGTCCATAGTTAGGAAACCTTAACCATCTTTGATCAATGAGCTAGTCTAGTAGAGGCTGACTAGGGACACGGTGTAGTTTATGTATTCATACATGTATTTACGTTTCCGGTCAATACAATTCTGGCGTGAATAATAAACATTTATGATGAACGGGAAATATGATAATAACCATTTTATTATTGCCTCTAGGGCATATTTCCAACACTTTCTTGGGCACTAAAATAACCGGTACAACACAAGGAGAAAAGACTTTCACTTACATAACCTTTGTTTAGTAGGTCTTCAACTTCTCACTGAATCTCCTTGGTTTCCCCCGGGTTTGTGCGGTATGGTGGATGGTTTTGGCAAAGGTGCTCCCGGAACCAAATCTATTTGGTGTTCAATGCCTCTTTGTGGTGGCTGCCCTAGTGGTACCTCCTCGAGGAACACATCTTCTTACCCCTGCAAAATTTCAACAACAACGACACTAAGAGTGCTAGAGGGTAATTCGTTAGTAGAAATAAAGTTGTCCTTCTACAAAAGTACAAAGAACACGGAATTGGTACTCTCAACTCTCTCATGTCCACTTTCCTAGCCATCATAACTAATCCCTGTTTTCCCCATATCTTGGTCGATATAAGTTGTGGGGTTTTATTTGGCTTTGGATTCTCTCGCCCACTATGTTGGTGGATGTCACTCAAGTTCTTCTCGCTCACTCGCTCTTTCTTTTTTCAGATCATCCATCAATATTTCTTCAGGTGTCAAAGGGAGCAAAATATGTGCTCTCCCTCATATTGGAACGAGAGACGATTAGCACGGCCCCTGATTTGCACATCACGATCATACAACCAAGGTCTTCCAATAGCAATTGGCATGCTTGCATTGGCACCATGTCACATTCCACTTGATCACGGTACTCCCCAGTGGAAAACTGAATAGTGACTATGTTGCTTACTCGAAGTGTACCACAATCATTGAGTCATTGCATCTTATATGGACTTGGGTGCCTTCTCTGTTTCAATCCCAATATCTCTACTAAATATGAACTTGCAATGTTATTGCAGCTGCCATTGTTAATAATAATTCTGCAAAGCTTGTCCTTGATGGCGCCACGGGTGTGAAAAATATAATGTCGATGCCCTTTCTCTCCTCTAGTTGCATTGACGCTAAGCACACGACGGGAAACAAAGCAATCTCCCATGTCAGCCTGAATATCACAACCACTCTTCTCTCCCTCTTCATCCTCATAATCATCTGGTGCTCCACTATCTTCATGTTCACTCTCAGATTTCCATTCACCTTGTTCATTGATAAATAGTGACACTTAGAAGAAATGTGACCATGCCCTTTGCACTTTCGACACTCAATATCTCGGCTTCGAGATGATGGTACAGCCGTGGGGTTAGAAGTACTTCCAGCAGTAGAGGGAGCATGCTCGTCAACATTCCTAGGAGCTGGTGATATGATGCCGATGAAGCCGTTGTTCGTCGGGTGGCAGTAGGGTGTGAAGTATGCTGAAACTGATAACCACCATGAGAGGCACTTGGTTGTGACTTTTTCCATGAGATACCCGTCCATGACCACTCCGCTGCACCTTCCTCTCCATGCGCTTTCTTGCTCCAGTATATCTTGTAGAGTGTTATAGGGAAACATGTCCACACAATCAGAAATTTCATTGTTGAGACCATGTAGAAATCTTGCCATCATTGACTCCTCACCTTCATGAGTACGAGCGCGAACCAGAAGTAATTCCATCTTTTTATAGTACTCATCCATCATGCGCGTACCTTGGGTGAGGTGCTGCAATTTGTTTTGGAGATCTCTCTGGTATTGTGAAGGAACAAACCTTCGCCTCATGGCTTGTTTCATCGCTTCCCAAGTCTCAATGTGATCAGGGCCTAGCAACAGCTAATTTTCTTGTAGTTGAGTCCACCAAGTGAGTGCGTAACCAGAAAACTCAACACAAATAAGGTTTACTCTCTTCGGATCAGCAAGATTATGGATACGAAAAATCTGATCACATTGCTCTTCCCAGTCAAAATATGCATCCGAGTCTTTCTTTCCTAAGAACTTGGGGACGTGCAACTTGATTCTTGCTATGTCATCTCGATCATCTCGATCACGATGTTCTGTAGAGCGCCCATCATCAACAGCACGATTAGGGGTGGGCATAAAAATCGAGGACCGAAAACCATACCGAATAAATAGGTACCGAACCTGAATTCACAGAAATCGAATATTTCCGTCAGAACTTCGGTTGGCGGTCCAGGGAAACCAAAGTTAGTTCCGCGATTTCAGTTGTACGTGTCCAGTAACCGAAGCCCTGGATACACCGATGTACTCCACTGCATTGAAAGAACTAGTACTAGGAGAAAGCCCGACTGCCGTTAAAACTTCACAGCCCACATCCCAATTTGCTATGTTGTTCCAGACTAGTCCACACGGCGGTCCATCTCTTATCTCTTCATGCTTCAATAAAAAAACTTATCTTCCCCTAACCCTCGGCATCCCAATCTCGTTGACTCATAGTTGTAGCCTCGTCTCACCTCACATGTCGCGTAGCCGTCTCGCTGGCTTGCCGCTGTATTGAATGGTGGCCATGGGAGCCTCCCACGGCCACGGGAGGAGGAACCAAGGGAGTCATAGCGGAGAACGTCCGCGCGGAGCTCGTCAAGGTGTGCGCTGAAGTGGGGTGTGGCGAGGTTGCAGGCGTGATGGAGGACGGGCATACTATCTCTCCATTCTTCTGCCATATCCAATCTCTTTCCATACGAGGGTTCAACCGCGAGGGCGAGGGGCAACCAGCGACTTCATGGAAGGCAGGAAGCATCGATTCCATCATTGATTTCTAACAAATCGGTATTGGTCGGTCTTAACAGAGGACCAAACCGATGTTCTGGTCAACCGAAATCTCAATTTTTGCTTTTGGAGGAAACCGAACGGTCAACAATTTTAGTAAACCGAATTTCACAATTACCCGAAGCACCGAACCCATCGGTTCGGGGGAACCGAATGCCAGGCCTAAGCACGACGATATGGAACACCATCATAATCACAGAAATCATCTCCATGACCACGAGCATCACGCTCATGAGGGTCATAGTAATGCCCACGAGGGCCATGGTATTGCCCTGGAAGTTGTCCTCCTCGTTGTCCTCCATGAGCAGCAGCACCACGCCCATGAGCAACAGTCACATGTCCACCATAACTGTCGTTATCATCCTCCAAAGCATCATCCGCAGCAGCCTGCACGGAATTCTCATCGCCAACTTCATCATGTGGACCAATAGGGTGTTGTTGGTGTCAAACCCTATCACCACCTGTTGGAGGACGATCGTGAAGCATCCTTTCCCTGGCTTGAAGTATGTTGTTCTCGAGTCATTGTAGCTCTGCATGTGTGACCGTGGCATCTTCCTCCCCATGGTTTTCACCATGAACACTCGATCTAGATCCTGCCATGTTAGTAAGGCCAAAAGTGGAATAGGATAATTTTGTGGAATCACAAAACCTCACCTCTTACTCACCAAAGTTCATATGAGTTCACATCGAATTGTGCTTCTTCCGGATGTGTTAAAGCGATTGAAAGGCAAGGATCAAAGAACTAGCTTCATTTTTTGTGGAGCTCGATGGGGTAAAAAGGGATTATGCTGAGATCAAGTTGATGCAAACTAAGAAAATATGTGGATAGAGCTGTTGGACCTTTGCACCAAGATTAAAAAGTACACACAAGCTTATGAAATATTTCTACCAAGGTGAAACTTTTGGATCTTACACAACACTTTCTTTGCCTCTCTTGACTTTTTTTGCCAATCAATATTTTCTCTCTCTTTGATTTTTTTGCCACACTTTTTTTTCTCCTTTTCCAAAGCACAACAACCAAATCTGAAAGCAACAACGAAGATGAACTTGGTGCAGATCTAAAAGATGAAGAACATGCAAGGTATGCAACAACAAGATCTCAGCACCAACAAGGCTTGGATTCATTTTTGATGGGGCTTTGGACTTCTAGGACAGAAAATATAGCATAAAAAACACTCAATCTATGCTACTTGTGAGCTACGTTGGAATTTCCTCGAAGAGGAGAGGATGATGTGGTACAGTAGAGATAAGCATTTCCCTCAGTTAAGAACCAAGGTTATCAATCCAGTAGGAGAACCACGTAAGACCTCGCGAATAGCACTGATGTCTACTACACAACTTATTCTTGTAGACTCGTGTTGGGCCTCCAAGCGCAGAGTTTTGTAGGACAATAGCAATTTCCCCTCAAGTGGATTACCTAAGGTTTATCAATCTATGGGAGGCGTAGGATGAAGACAGTCTCTCTCAAACAACCCTGCAACCAAGTACAAGAAATCTCTTATCTCCTCAACACACCCAATACAATGGCAAATTGTATAGGTGCACTAGTTCAGCGAAGAGATGGTGATACAAGTGTAGTATGGATAGTAGATATATGTTTTTGTAATATGAAAATATAAAAACAGCAAGGTAGCAAGTGATAAAATGAAGCACAAAAGATATTGCAATGCTAGAAAACGTTCATACTTTCACTAGTGAAATCTCTCAACAGTGCTAATATAATTGAATCATATAACAATCCCTCAACGTGCAACAAAGAATCACTCCAAAATTCTTATCTAGCGGAGAACATAAGATGAAATTGTTGTAGGGTACGAAACCACCTCAAAGTTATCTTTTCTGATCAATCTATTGAGCCATCCCTATAAGTGTCACAAATAGCCCTAGAGTTCGTACTAAAATAACACCATATGATACGCGTCAACCAACTCTAATATCACCTAGATACTCCAATGTTACCACAAGTATCCATGAGTTGATTATTTGATATGCATCAAACAACTTCAGATTCATAATATTTAATCCAACACAAAGAACTTCAAAGAGTGCCCCAAGGTTTCTACTGGAGAAAGTAGGACGAAAATGTGCAACAACCTCTATGCCTAGATTACCCCAATATCACTACGGGCCACAAGTTGATTGCCAAAACATATATCAAGTGAGTCAATAGAACACCCCATTGTCACCATGGGTATCCACGGGCAAGACATGCGTCAAATGTTCTCAAATCAAAAATATTCAATCCGATAATAGTGAAACCTCAAAGGTAAAAAACTCAATTCATCACAACAAGATAGAGAGGGAGAAACACCATTTGATCCAACTATATTAACAAAGCTCGCGGTACATCAAGATCGTGCCAAATCAAGAACACGAGAGAGAGAGAGAGAGAGATCAAACACATAGCTACTAGTACATACCCTCAGCCCTGAGGGTGAACTAGCCCCTCCTCGTCTTGGAGACCACTGGGATGATGAAGATGGCCTCTGGTGATGATTCCCCCTGGTAGGGTGCCAGAACAGGGTTCCAGATGAGATCGCTTCAGTATAGAGGCTTGTGGTAGCGGCGTCGAAGTTCTAGGTTTATTTCTGGGACTTTCTCTATTTATTGGAATTTTCAGTGTTGGAATCACACGAAAAGGGGTTATGAGGGGCCCACAAGGTACATAGGCACGGCCACCCCCTTGGTCGCGCCTAGGTGCCTTTTCACCTCCTCGTGGTTCTTCTGGTGCTCCCTCGAAGCTTCAGAGGTCTCTTTTGTTCATAAAAAATCACCAAAAAGTTTTAGCCCATTCCGAGAACTTTTATCTCTACATAAAAAACAACACCACGGTAGTTCTGCTGAAAACAGCGTCAGTCCGGGTTAGTTCCATTAAAATCATACCAAAACCATATTTTTTTGTA
This sequence comes from Triticum aestivum, assembly GCF_018294505.1. NCBI lineage: Eukaryota > Viridiplantae > Streptophyta > Magnoliopsida > Poales > Poaceae > Triticum > Triticum aestivum. The sequence goes on along the minus strand of NC_057799.1, from coordinate 167,578,600 downwards.
AACATGGAATGAATACTTCATAAATTATAGATACGTTGGAGACGTATCAAACACCTACACACAAAAGCACAAATACTATCACCCAACGCGATCAAGGGGGTTGTCAAACCCCTTGGCGGTTAATTGCAAGGATCAAGTCTGATAATGGTAGATAGATAAACAAAAACACACAAAAAAAGAATGGTAAATAATTTTCAAAAAGGTATTTTTCGTTTTTAATATATGATAAAGATAGACCCGGGGGCCATAGTTTTCACTAGAGGCTTCTCTCTCGAACAAAAAGCATACGCTGGGTAAACAAATTACTCTTGGGAAATTGATAGAAAAGCGCATAGTTATGACTGTTGGGGAACGTAGTAATTTCAAAAAAATTCCTACGCACACGCAGGATCATGGTGATGCATAGCAACGAGAGGGGGGAGTATTGTCCATGTACCCTCGTAGACCGTAAGCGGAAGCGTTATGACAACGCGGTTGATGTAGTTGTACGTCTTCACGATTGACCGATCCTAGTACCGAACGTACGACACCTCCGCGATCTGCACACGTTCAGCTCGGTGACGTCCCACAAACTCACAATCCAGCAGAGTGTCGAGGGAGAGCTTCGTCAGCACGACGGCGTGATTACGGTGATGATGAAGCTACTGGCGCAGGGCTTCGCCTAAGCACTACGATGATATGACCGAGGTGGATTATGGTGGAGGGGGGGCACCGCACACGGCTTGGAACAATCAACTTGTGTGTCCTAGGGTGCCCCGTATATAAAGGAGCAAGGGGGGAGGCCGGCCAGCCTTGGGGCGCGCCAAGGAGAGGGGGGAGTCCTCCTCCTAGTGGGAGTAGGACTCCCCTTTCCTAGTCCAACTAGGAAGGAGGAAGGGGGGAGGAAGGAGAGGGAGAGAGGGAGGAAAGAGGGGGCGCCCCCCCTCCTTGTCCAATTCGGACTCCCAAGGGGGGGGGGCGTGGCCAGCCCTAGGCCCTCTCCTATCTCTCCCATAAGGCCCATGTTGGCCCATTAGTTCCCCCGGGGGTTCCGATAACCCCCCGGCACTCCGATAAATATCCGGTGACCCCCGGAACTCATCCGGTGTCCGAATATAGTCGTCCAATATATCAATCTTTATGTCTCGACCATTTAGAGACTCCTCGTCATGTCCGTGATCACATCCGGGACTCCGAACTATCTTTGGTACATCAAAACACATAAACTCATAATACCGATCGTCACCGAACGTTAAGTGTGCGGACCCTACGGGTTCGAGAACTATGTAGACATGACCGAGACATGTCTCCGGTCAATAACCAATAGCGGAACCTGGATGCTCATATTGGCTCCTACATATTCTACGAAGATCTTTATCGGTCAAACCGCATAACAACATACGTTGTTCCCTTTGTCATCGGTATGTTACTTGCCCGAGATTCGATCGTCGGTATCTCAATACCTAGTTCAATCTCGTTACCGGCAAGTCTCTTTACTCGTTCCGTAATGCATCATCCCGCAACTAACTCATTAGTCACATTGCTTGCAAGGCTTATAGTGATGTGCATTACCGAGAGGGCCCAGAGATACCTCTTCGACAATCGGAGTGACAAATCCTAATCTCGATCTATGGCAACTCAACAAGTACCATCGGAGACACCTGTAGAGCACCTTTATAATCACCCAGTTACGTTGTGACGTTTGGTAGCACACAAAGTGTTCCTCTGGTATTCGGGAGTTGCATAATCTCATAGTCATAGGAACATGTATAAGTCATGAAGAAAGCAATAGCAATATACTAAACGATCAAATGCTAAGCTAACGGAACGGGTCAAGTCAATCACATCATTCTCTAATGATGTGATCCCATTAATCAAATGACAACTCATGTCTATGGCTAGGAAACTTAACCATCTTTGATTCAACGAGCTAGTCAAGTAGAGGCATACTAGTGACACTCTATTTGTCTATGTATTCACACATGTACTAAGTTTCCGGTTAATACAATTCTAGCATGAATAATAAACATTTATCATGATATAAGGAAATATGAATAACAACTTTATTATTGCCTCTAGGGCATATTTCCTTCAGTCTCCCATTTGCACTAGAGTCAATAATCTGGATTACACAGTAATGATTCTAACACCCATGGAGTCTTGGTGTTGATCATGTTTTGCTCGTGAGAGAGGCTTAGTCAATGGGTCTGCAACATTCAAATCCGTATGTATCTTGCAAATCTCTATGTCTCCCTCCTTGACTTGATCGCGGATGGAATTGAAGCGTCTCTTGATGTGCTTGGTTCTCTTGTGAAATCTGGATTCCTTTGCCAAGGCAATGGCACCAGTATTGTCACAAAAGATTTTCATTGGACCCGATGCACTAGGTATGACACCTAGATCGGATATGAACTCCTTCATCCAGACTCCTTCATTTGCTGCTTCCGAAGCAGCTATGTACTCCGTTTCACACGTAGATCCCGCTACGACGCTTTGCTTAGAACTGCACCAACTGACAGCTCCACCGTTCAATATAAATACGTATCTGGTTTGTGACTTAGAGTCATCCGGATCAGTGTCAAAGCTTGCATCAACGTAACCATTTACGATGAGCTCTTTGTCACCTCCATAAATGAGAACTATATCCTTAGTCCTTTTCAGGTATTTCCGGATGTTCTTGACCGCTGTCCAGTGATCCACTCCTGGATTACTTTGGTACCTCCCTGCTAAACTAATAGCAAGGCACACATCAGGTCTGGTACACAACATTGCATACATGATAGAGCCTATGGCTAAAGCATAGCGAACACCTTTCATTTTCTCTCTATCTTCTGCAGTGGTCGTGCATTGAGTCTGACTCAACTTCACACCTTGTAACATAGGCAAGAACCCTTTCTTTGCTTGATCTATTTTGAAATTCTTCAAAACTTTATCAAGGTATGTGCTTTGTGAAAGTCCAAATAAGCGTCTTGATCTATCTCTATAGATCTTGATGCCCAATATATAAGCAGCTTCACCGAGGTCTTTCGTTGAAAAACTCTTATTCAAGTATCCTTTTATGCTATCCAGAAATTCTATATCATTTCCAATCAACAATATGTCATCCACATATAATATTAGAAATGCTACAGAGCTCCCACTCACTTTCTTGTAAATACAGGCTTCTCCAAAAGTCTATATAAAACCATATGCTTTGATCACACTATCAAAACGTTTATACCAACTCCGAGATGCTTGCACCAGTCCATAAATGGATCGCTGGAGCTTGCACACTTTGTTAGCATCCTTTGGATCGATAAAACCTTTAGGTTGCATCATATACAACTCTTCTTCCAGAAATCCATTCAGGAATGCAGTCTTTTCATCCATTTGCCAAATTTAATAATCATAAAATGCGGCAATTGCTAACATGATTCGGACAGACTTAAGCATCGGTACGGCTGAGAAGGTCTCATCGTAGTCAACTCCTTGAACTTGTCGAAAACCTTTTGCAACAAGTCAAGCTTTGTAGACAGTAACATTACCGTCACCGTCAGTCTTCTTCTTGAAGATCCATTTATTCTCGATGGCTTGCCGATCATCGGGCAAGTCAACCAAAGTCCACACTTTGTTCTGATACATGGATCCCATCTCAGATTTCATGGCCTCAAGCCATTTCGCGGAATCTGGGCTCATCATCGCTTCCTCATAGTTCGCAGGTTCGTCATGGTCAAGTAACATGACCTCTAGAATAGGATTACCGTACCACTCTGGTGCGGATCTTACTCTAGTTGACCTACGAGGTTCAGTAGTAACTTAATCTGAAGTTACATGATCATCATCATTAGCTTCCTCACTAATTGGTGTAGGAGTCACAGGAATAGATTTCTGTGATGAACTACTTTCCAATAAGGGAGCAGGTACAGTTACCTCATCAAGTTCTACTTTCCTCCCACTCACTTCTTTCGAGAGAAACTCCTTCTCTAGAAAGGATCCATTCTTAGCAACGAATGTATTGCCTTCGGATCTGTGATAGAAGGTGTATCCAACAGTCTCCTTTGGATATCCTATGAAGACACATTTCTCCGATTTGGGTTCGAGCTTATCAGGTTGACGCTTTTTCACATAAGCATCGCAGCCCCAAACTTTAAGAAACGACAACTTTGGTTTCTTGCCAAACCATAGTTCATAAGGTGTCGTCTCAACGGATTTTGATGGTGCCCTATTTAACGTGAATGCAACAGTATCTAAAGCATAACCCCAAAACGATAGCGGTAAATCAGTAAGAGACATCATAGATTGCACCATATCTAGTAAAGTACGATTACGACGTTCGGACACACCATTACGCTGTGGTGTTCCGGGTGGCATGAGTTGCGAAACTATTCCGCATTGTTTCAAATGAAGACCAAACTCGTAACTCAAATATTCTCCTCCACGATCACATCGTAGAAACTTTAATTTTTTGTTACAATGATTTTCCACTTCACTCTGAAATTCTTTGAACTTTTCAAATGTTTCAGACTTATGTTTCATCAAGTAGATATACCCATATCTGCTCATATCATCCGTGAAGGTGAGAAAATAACGATACCCGCCGCGAGCCTCAACATTCACCGGACCACATACATCAGTATGTATGATTTCCAATAAATCTATTGCTCGCTGCATTGTTCCGGAGAACGACGTTTTAGTCATCTTGCCCATGAGGCATGGTTCGCAAGTACCAAGTGATTCATAATCAAGTGATTCCAAAAGTCCATCGGAATGGAGTTTCTTCATGTGCTTTACACCAATATGACCTAAACGGCAGTGCCACAAATAAGTTGCACTATCATTATCAACTCTGCTTCTTTTGGCTTCAATATTATGAATATGTGTATCACTACTATCGAGATTCAACATAAATAGACCACTCTTCAAGGGTGCATGACCATAAAAGATATTATTCATATAAATAGAACAACCATTATTCTCTGATTTAAATGAATAACCGTCTCGCATTAAACAAGATCCAGATATAATGTTCATGCTCAACACTGGCACCCAAATAACAATTATTCAGGTCTAAAACTAATCCCGAAGGTAGATGTAGAGGTAGCGTGCCGACCGCGATCACATCGACTTTGAAACTATTTCCCACGCGCATCGTCACCTCGTCCTTAGCCAATCTTCGCTTAATCTGTAGTCCCTGTTTCGAGTTGCAAATATTAGCAACAGAACCAGTATCAAATACCCAGGTGCTACTGCGAGCATTAGTAAGGTACACATCAATAACATGTATATCACATATACCTTTGTTCACCTTGCCATCCTTCTTATCCACCAAATACTTGGGGCAGTTCCGCTTCCAGTGACCAGTCCCTTTGCAGTAGAAGCACTCAGTCTCAAGCTTAGGTCCCGACTTGGGCTTCTTCACTTGAGCAGCAACTTGCTTGCCGTTCTTCTTGAAGTTCCCCTTCTTCCCTTTACCCTTTTTCTTGAAAACTGGTGGTCTTGTTGACCATCAACACTTGATGCTCCTTCTTGATTTCTACCTCCGCGGCCTTTAGCATTGCGAAGAGCTCGGGAATTGTCTTATCCATCCCTTGCATATTATAGTTCATCACGAAGCTCTTGTAGCTTGGTGGTAGTGATTGAAGAATTCTGTCAATGACACTATCATCAGGAAGATTAACTCCCAGTTGAATCAAGTGATTGTTATACCCAGACATTTTGAGTACTACCTCCGTATCAGTTTACAAGTCCTACGCGTATACCTAGGTTGCCAATTTTATCACCCTAATATAAACTACATAATACAAAAATTATATCGTTTGAAAATAGAACATCTTAAGTTTATATTGGTATATTTTTCTAATATACAACTTGTATTAAGATGGTCAATTGAAGACCTAGGGGTACGCGCACGCCCTGTAAACTGAGAGAGAGGTAGTATATGCTCACTGACAGAACTATTCTCCTCCATCTTGCAGCTATAGAACTTATTGGAGAATTCATATCTCTCAATCCGGGCATTTGCTTCAAATATTAACTTCAACTCCTGGAACATCTCATATGCTCCATGACGTTCAAAACGTCGTTGAAGTCCCGGTTCTAAGACGTAAAGCATGGCACACTGAACTATCGAGTAGTCATCAGCTTTGCTCTACCAGACGTTCATAACATCTGGCGTTGCTCCTGCAACGGGTTTGGCACCTAGCGGTGCTTCCAGGATGTAATTCTTCTGTGCAGCAATAAGGATAATCCTCAAGTTACGGACCCGGTCCGTGTAGTTGCTACCATCTTCTTTCAACTTAGCTTTCTCTAGGAACGCATTAAAATTCAACGGAACAACAGCACGGGCCATCTATCTACAACAACATAGACATGCAAAATACTATCAGGTACTATGTTCATGATAAATTAAAGTTCAATTAATCAAATTACTTAAGAACTCCCACTTAGATAGACATCCCTCTAATCATCTAAGTGATCATGTGATCCAAATCAACGAAACCATGTCCGAACATCACGTGAGATGGAGTAGTTTTCAATGGTGAACATCACTATGTTGATCATATCTAATATATGGTTCACACTCGACCTTTCGGTCTCAGTGTTCCGAGGCCATATCTGCATATGCTAGGCTTGTCAAGTTTAACCCGAGTATTCTGCGTGTGCAAGCTGGCTTGCAGCCGTTGTATGTGAACGTAGAGCTTATCACACCCGATCATCACATGGTGTCTCGGCACGACGAACTTTCGCAACGGTGCATACTCAGGGAGAACACTTATACCTTGAAATTTAGTGATAGATCATCTTATAATGCTACCATCGAACTAAGCAAAATAAGATGCATAAAGGATAAACATCACATGAAATCAATATAAGTGATATGATATGGCCATCATCATCTTGTGCCTTTGATCTCCATCTCCAAAGCACCGTCATGATCACCATCGTCACCGGCGCGACACCTTGATCTCCATCGTAGCATCGTTGTCATCTCGCCAACCATTGTTTCTATGACTATCACTACCGCTTAGTGATAAAGTAAAGCAATTACATGGCGATTGCATTTCATACAATAAAGCGACAACCATATGGCTCCTGCCAGTTGCCAATAACTTTGTTACAAAACATGATCATCTCATATAATAAAATTTAGCATCATGTCTTGACCATATCACATCACAACATGCCCTGAAAAAACAAGTTAGACGTCCTCTACTTTGTTGTTGCAAGTTTTGCGTGGCTGCTACGGGCTGAGCAAGAACCGTTCTTACCTACGCTTCAAAACCGCAATGATATTTCGTCAAGTTTGTGTTGTTTTAACCTTCAACAATGTAACATCCCAATTTTCAACTTGGATGTTATACATAGGTCCTCATATGCATATCATCTTTTATTTGCTTTTCATTTGCGATCCTAGAAATCCTAAGCAACTCAAGGACCCACGGAGAGAGTTGGGGATTTCATTTATTTTCATATTTGAATTTTTCTCAAATTTGAAAAGAGGATCATTTTGGTTTTAATAACTTTTCTTTCCAATTATTTCCATCATTAAAAATAAATGAGTGGAGATAAAATGACTTCTCCAAAATAAGAGGAATAATGGGAGGAAAAACATTAAAATAGAGTAAATACTTTATTTGGTTTTTATTCGAGATTTTATTTGAATTAGAAAAATATGCATTTTTAGGCCAGAAAAAATGTTCACTTTGTTCTAAATATTTTATTTAGACGGTGAATATTGTTTTTGGCATTTTTAGAATTTTATTTATATTTATTTAGGATTTTTTTTCTTCGGCGGAATTATTTTTAAAAAAATCGCGCGCTGAACTGGGCCGGCCCAGCCGAGCCAGGCCAAGGCCCAGCCACCGCCTTCCCCGCGCCTGAGTCGCGCCCGAGCCGGACTCCGGTGGGAGTCCGGGAGCGCCCCGCCGCCGCCCTTGGCCCCTTGGCCAAGTCGGGCCACCCCCCGGCCTCCTTAAATACTGCGCCGCCCCGCCCCTCTCCACCCCGTCCCAAGCCGCCGCCCACCGCAGCCCACGCCGCCACCGCGGCCGCCCGCGCGCCGCCGCCCGGACCCCGCGCCCGCACCGCCGTTCCCCCACGCCGCCCCGTCTTGCCGGACTCGCCAGAAGCCGCCACCGTCGACCGTCGGTTTTCGCTCGGTTTTAGGTATAAAACCGTTCGTTTTTTTGGTTAGATCGGTTTTTTTGTTTTTTGTTCGTTAATTAGCGAACGTTCGTTCGTTTAGTTCTGTTAGTGAACGATTTTCGTCAGATTAGTTCTGTTAGTGAACGTTCGTTCGAAAGTATTTTTCCTTTTATTTTATTTTCGGCCAGGGACCAATCCGCGATTATTTTTAATGCAGATTAGTCCCTGATCTTCAAACCCTCGTAACTTTTTGACCGTTCGTCCAAATCCAGTGAAACCAACGCCAAAATCTTTGTCTTGAACCCCTCTTTCTAGTTAATCAACTTGAACATGATTTTGATAATTTAAAATTTGGTTTGAAGTAGTTTTTTTAGACTTCTTTTGATCGTAGTTGCAGTTTCGTAGCTCCGATTTGATTGATTCTTTTTGCAAATCGAAGCACTTCAGTTGAACTCTCAGTTTGGACTTTCCCATATGAGTTTTTACCCTTGCATCTATGCTTGAGTGCTTATGTATGTTATTGTTTGTTTGCGATAGAATTTCCGGAGTGCGAAGCATGCTACTACGAGTCTATAGGGTTTGCGGATCGTCAGCAAGGCAAGTAACTTTGATCATATCCCTTTATTACCTAGTTTTTATGCATTAGTTTCAACCCTCAAACATTGCATGAGTAGGATCTGTTTAATATGTGGGTTTGGGAAGTAGATGATGAGGTAGAACCTATTTCCTTTTATATCAAACCCTGGGAGTTACTTCTACGTTATGCTATTACTGCTATGCTATGCTCGTAGACGTGGATTGGTTTGAGTGATCCATGACAGATGTGAGAGATGTTAATTAATGGTTAACTTAAGGTGGCTAATTAAATACATATCTGGGTGGATTGGTTGAGGCACCCTGGAGCACCCAGTGGTTGTCTAGGCACATGGAGAATCCAGTGTTGTCCTAGGATATCCCGGAGTACCCGTGTGATCATCCTATGGTTCGCCACCCAGGCTCAAAGGGATCATAAGATTATTCATGCTAGAAACTTCCGTGTGCAGCCACAAGCCATTATGTGCTCCAGCATAGTTGAGTAAGTTGTGGGAAACCTTTCCATGATGGGCTAGCAGATGTAGGGGATTGTAGGTGTACCGGCCTATCTATCGGTTAAGAGGACCTCTTCGGAAAGACTGTGTCTCGGTCATCCGTTTCTCAAACATCATGCAGTGCGAGAAATACAATGGAGGAGATCGAGTCTTGTGGGGCAAAGTGCGCAAACCTCTGCAGAGTGTACAAACTAATCATGGTTAGCCGTGTCACCGATTATGGACATCTTGAGTATCTGGTACTTGAATTATTGATTTGATCTCATCACTCTAAATTAATTTGTTGGGTTATTAATAATGTTTAATTGGGATTGAGTTGGAGGAACCTTCTCAATGTTTATCAACCACCATGATAGTTAAACAAAATATATTCCTTTGTTGTAGGGAAAAATTGGCTTTTCGCAAAAACATGATAACTGTAGAGCCTCCACCAGCCATATATGCATGTAGTGTTAGCATTTATCTTGTTCATTGCTCTACAGTGTTATATTGCCAGCATATTCCATGTGCTGGCCCATTTCGGGCTGCAACGTATTAGGTTGCAGACTTTTCAGACGAAGAGTAAGGTGCGCTAGGTCGTTGTCGTGCACTCAGCAATGTCGTTGGAGTTGATGGACTCATTTACCTTCGATGCTTCCGTAGTTATCTTTATTAGATGACCTTAAGTCATATTATTGTAATAAGTTCTCATTTGAGACATTCGATGTAATAAGTGTGTGATTGCACTCTGTTATAAATCTTCAAGTACTGTGTGTCAGCATTACCGATCCAGGGATGACACTTATGCACAGAGATTTGACCGTTTGAGGTCAGATCGCTACAAGATGGTATCAGAGCACACGCTAATTGTAGGATGCGACCACTAAGATAAGCCATAGGTCACTCTTCTCTACTCATTTTTGACTCCTCCCCATTTTCCACTCTATAGATGGCGGACCCAAGGAAAAAGTTTGCACAACTAGATGAAGACACACCTTTTGGACGACACTTGAAGGAAGTCACTAGGTACCTGAACATCGGAATACCAAGCTTCACCGGGACCTACAATGCCACTTTACCAGAAGAGGAGCGTTGGATGATTCGAGTTCATGTTCCAGGAAGGACATTCACGCCAGTCACTGAGCCCATAGAGTTTTCCTTTGATGCACCAACCTGGAGTCTAGGAAAGAGCATGGCAGCTCACATCGCCATGGGATGCATCGGCGAAGTTTATCACAAGGATCTTAAGGACACCATCTATCAGATATGTGGGCGCCGAGATGAGCAATGGGAGATGATCAGCACCAGGAGGGAGAGGTCCATTGCAGCTTTCATCTAGGAGTTAAACCAGCACATTCGTCGCCAGGAGAACCAAATGTGCGCAAGCATGATAGATCTGAAGAAAGTGATGGCTAGGAACATGGAGCTTGAAGAGGAACTCAAGTCTACACGCGACGGATACGAGGAGGAAATCACAGTACTAGTAGTAAAGAATGACGACCTGACGATGAAGCTAGGAGTATTCATGGGAGACCCCGCGCCAGGAGGAGATGACGACCATCCCGAGGACTACATCATCATCGACGACACAGACTCCGACCCTGACAGTAGTGATGATGATTACAAAGACGAAGCTGGAGCGGATATCATGGAGTCTTCCACCGATCAAAATTTCTAGATGACCACCATATTATCAATAGAATTTTCCCATGTATATAGTAGTAGTACGAGTATCTTTGTAACGGTAGCTAGATTGTTTGTATGCCCTTGTTTGAATTGAGTGGTGTGATATGATTGTGTTTGTCTCATGTGCATATGGGTAGTGTTTCTCTTTAGACCCATTCTATTCTAATCTCTCCCCTCTAAACCCATCAGATGCCTCCGAGACGTGACCCCAGATTTGTCTTCCCACCGGAGCTCACTCTGTTGATCCAACAGCAGAATGCCTTGATGCAGCTACTAGTCCAGAACCAAGGCAACAACAACAACAACAACCCACCGCCACCACCTCCAGTTGACAACTTAGCCCGTTTTCTGAGGTTGAATCCGCCGGTGTTTTCCAGTAGCACCGAGCCGATTGTTGCTGATGACTAGCTACGCAGGATTGGAAGGGAGTTGACCACCGCAGGTTGCACAGATGCTGAGAAAGTGCATTTTGTCGCACACCAACTGAATGGACCCGCAGCCTCATGGTGGGAGAATTACACAACCACGTTCCCCATAGCCAATGTCACTTGGGATCAATTTCAGCAAGCGTTCCGCACTGCACATGTCTCAACTGGAGCTATGAGCATGAAGAAGCGTGAATTTCGCAACTTACGCCAGGGAAATCGTACTGTGGGGCAGTACGTGGATGAGTTCAGTAAGTTAGCTCTCTATGCCCCTGATGATGTGGCCACAGATGCCGCAAAGAAGGAGAAGTTTATGGAAGGGTTGAATGATGAGCTGAGCATGCAGTTGATGGTAGCTGCATTTGCTACCTACCAGGACTTGGTAGATAGGGCTCTTATGATTGAAGGGAAGCAGCAGCAGCAAATAGAGAGCCGCAAAAGGAAGTATGGACAAGGGAAGTATAATTCTGGAGCATCGTAGAAGCCTCATTTTACCCCGAACTCGGGAGGATATACCCATAACCATGGAGGCCACACTCACAATGGAGGAAGTTCGCATAATCATAGTGGCCCCAAGAATGGGAATGGGAATGGAGGTAGCAGCAGCCAGAACCGTTCCAACCCAGCAACGCCCGCCAAGAAGGATCTAAGTCACATTACTTGTTTCAAGTGCGGGAAGACTGGACACTGCGCCACCGAGTGTTCTGAAGCAAAGAATGGGAATGGCAACGGAAGCTCTGGGAAGAAGCCCAACCCTTTCAACGGGACAGGTGAACCACGTTAACGTGGAGGAGGTTGAAGAGCAGCCAGATGCAGTTATAGGTAAGTTTTTGGTTAAGTCATTTACTGCAATCATTCTTTTTGATACTGGTGCATCGCATTCATACATATCAAGGGGATTCGTGGATAAATATAAGTTGCCCACCAAAGTTCTTAAGACACCTCTGGTAGTTAGCTCGCCATGAGCTGAGTATATGGCAAGCAGATGATGTTTTCAGATGCCATTGACCATAGGTAGGCATGTTTTCCCCTCAAACCTAATAATTCTGGACTCACAAGGATTGGATGTGATACTAGGCATGTATTGGCTATCGATGTATGGGGGAAACATCGATTGCGCCAGTAAGTCAATTCTGCTCACCACCCCAGAGGGAACAAGGATTAAGTATGTATCCAGGCATGCGCCAAGGAGGACCCAAGTAAATTTCCTCTCAGGAGTTGTTCAGGAGGAAGTGCCTGTAGTAAAGGATTACCCGGATGTATTTCTAGAGGACTACCAAGCATGCCGCCGGATCGGGATATAGAATTTCTGATAGAGCTATTGCCAGGCACCGGACCGATATCAAAGAGACCATACCGGATGCCCGCAAATGATCTAGAGGAGATTAAGAAGCAGATTAAGGAGTTATTGGAGAAAGGTTACATTCGACCAAGTTCATCACCGTGGGGAGCCCCAGTTCTCTTGGTTGAGAAGAAGGATGGATCTTTGAGAATGGTTGTTGATTATCGTGCATTGAATGAAGTGACGATCAAGAACAAGTACCCACTACCGATGATCAACAATTTGTTTGACCAGCTGCAAGGAGCTAAAGTATTCTCCAAGATTGATCTGCGATCAGGATACCACCAGTTGAAGATCCGAGAACAGGATATACCTAAGACAACTTTTACCACAAGGTACGGGCTATATGAGTATACAATTATGTCATTCGGATTGACCATTGCCCCTGCCTATTTCATGAGTATGATGAATAAGGTGTTCATGGAGTTCTTGGATAAGTTTGTCGTGGTGTTCATTGATGATATTTTGGTGTACTTGAAGGATGAAGAGGAACACAAGGAGCATTTGTGTTTAGTTCTCGAGAAGCTTAGGGAACATCAGTTATATGCCAAGTTCAGCAAATGTGAGTTTTGGTTGAAGGAAGTTGGGTTCCTTGGTCATGTTATATCAGGAGAAGGTATAGCAGTAGACCCTACCAAGGTTCAGTCAGTCACTGAGTGGTTGGAACCCACCTCAGTAGGAGAGATCCGCAGTTTCTTGGACTCATGGGATATTATCGGAGATTCATTGAGAATTTTTCCAAGATTGCAAAGCCCGTGACGGAGTTGTTGAAGAAGGACACTAAGTTCAAGTGGACCGAAGAGTGTGAGGCCAGTTTTCAGGAGATGAAGAAACGTTTGGTTACAGCCCGGTGCTGATTCTTCTGGATATACGCAAGGATTTCCAAGTGTATTGCGATGCTTCTCGCTTAATACTTGAAGGTGTACTTATGCAGGACGAAAGAGTTGTTTCATATGCCTCACGTCAGCTTCGACCGCATGAGTTAAATTATGCCACGCATGATTTGGAGTTAGCAGCTGTAGTGCATGCACTCAAGACCTAGAGACATTTTCTTATTGGAAACCGTTGTGATGTGTACACGGATCACAAGAGTTTGAAGTACATTTTCACTCAGAAGGAGCTGAATCTCAGGCAAAGGAGATGGTTGGAGCTTATAAAGGATTATGATATAAAACTACATTATTACCCAGGAAAGGCCAATGTCGTAGCAGACGCTTTGAGCCGGAAGAGTTATGTCAATACCCTCGTAACCGGAGGATTACCAAAGAAGTTAGTCGAAGATCTCAGGGAGCTTCATTGGAGATAGTTCCAAGAGGTTTTGTTGCAGCAATGGAGGTCCAGTCAACATTATTGGGAAAGATTTGAGAAGCTCAGAAGGATGATAAGGAGATTGCTGAGATAAAGGAGAAAATGAGTAAAGGAAAAGCCAAAGGTTTTCGTGAGGATGAGCATCAAACCTTATGGTTTGAGGACCGTGTATATGTACCCAATAATGCAGAGATCAGGAAGCTAATACTTCAAGAAGCTCATGACTTGCCATACTCGATACACCTCGAAAACACCAAGATGTATTTGGATTTGAAGGAGCGTTTCTGGTGGACTGGTATGAAGAGGGATATTGCAGAGTATGTAGCAGTATGTGATGTATGTCAGAGAGTGAAGGCAGAACATCAGAAGCCAGCAGGATTACTGCAGCCTATGCCGATACCCGAATGGAAATGGGACAAGCTTGGCATGGATTTCATTACCGGATTACCCAGGACCCGATCGGGATACGATTCTATCTGGGTAGTAGTGGATCGTTTGACCAAAGTGGCTCACTTTATCCCAGTGAAAACCACCTATACAAGTGCGAAGTTGGCCAAGATATATATGACAAGGATCGTATGTCTGCATGGGGTTCCAAGGACCATCGTATCAGATAGAGGAACACAGACTTCGAAGTTTTGGCATCAGTTGCACCAGACTTTGGGTACCAGGCTAGAGTTCAGTACAGCCTTTCATCCACAGACAGATGGACAGGCCGAGAGAGTCAATCAGATTCTGGAGGACATGTTGAGAGCCTGTGCATTAGATTATGGATCTAGTTGGGATGATAATTTGCCGTAGGTGGAGTTCTCATACAACAACAGTTATCAAGCTAGTCTGAAGATGGCCCCTTTCGAAGCCTTGTATGGAAGGAGGTGCAGGACACCGTTAATGTGGGATGAAGTTGGAGACCGCCAGTTGTTTGGACCAGATTTGATCAAAGAGTCTGAAGAGAAGGTTAAGTTGATTCGCGATAGACTAAAGGTAGCTCAGTCCAGGCAGAAGAGTTATGCCGATACAAAGCGCAAGGAGGTAGTCTATGAAATCGGAGACAGAGCGTATCTTCGTGTCTCCCCTCTACGAGGAGTTAAATGATTTGGAGTTAAGGGAAAGTTAGCCCCGAGATTTGTAGGACCATACCGAGTTTTGGAACGTATGGGAGAAGTGGCCTACAAGTTGGAGTTACCCGAAGGACTGTCAGGAGTTCATGATGTGTTTCACGTTTCCTAGTTGAAGAAGTGGCATGCTGAGATGGCCGACATTCCTCTAAGAGACACCGTGCCCCTGGAATCAATTCAGTTGGAGAGTGATTTGACCTACGAGGAGAAACCCGTCAAGATTCTCGAGTTTGCCAGCCGAGTTACGTGCAGCAAGGTTATCACGTTTTGCAAAGTTCAGTAGAGCCACCATACCGAGGATGAAGCCACCTGGGAAAGAGAGGAAGACCTACGGAAAGACCACCCACACCTATTTTCCAGCCAACCGGAATCTCGAGGGCGAGATTCATCTTAAGGGGGATAGGTTTGTAACATGCCAATTTTCAATTTGGATGTTATACATAGGTCATCATATGCATATCATATTTTATTTGCTTTTCATTTGCGATCCTAGAAATCCTAAGCAACTCAAGGACCCATGGAGAGAGTTGGGGATTTCATTTATTTTCATATTTGATTTTTTCTCAAATTTGAAAAGATGATCATTTTGGTATTAATAACTTTTCTTTCCAATTATTTCCATTATTAAAAATAAATGAGTGGAGATAAAATGACTTCTCCAAAATAAGAGGAATAATGAGAGGAAAAACATTAAAATAGAGTAAATACTTTATTTGGTTTTTATTCGAGATTTTATTTGAATTAGAAAAATATGCATTTTTCAAAATTGCATTTTTAGGCTAGAAAAACGTTCACTTTGTTCTAAATATTTTATTTAGACGGTGAAAATTGTTTTTGGCATTTTTAGAATTTCCTTTATATTTATTTAGGACTTTTTTCTTTGGCGGAATTTTTTTAAAAAAAATTCTGCGCGCCGAACTAGGCCGGCCCAGCCGAGCCAGGCCAAGGCCCAGCCGCCGCCACCGCCTTCCTCGCGCCCGAGTCGCACCCGAGCCGGACTCCGGCGGGAGTCCGGGAGCGCCCTGCCGCCGCCGCTTGGCCCCTTGGCCAAGTCGGACCACCACCCCCGGCCTCCTTAAATACTGCGCCGCCCCACCCCTCTCAACCCCGTCCCAAGCCGTCGCCCACCGCAGCTCGTGACGCCACCGCAAGCCGAGCCGCTGCTGCCGCCGCCCACGCGCCGCCGCCCGCACCCTGCGCCCGCGCCGCCGCACACCGCCCCGCCTCACCAGACTTGCCGGAAACCGCCGTCGTCGATCGTCGGTTTTTCTCGGTTTTTAGGTATAAAACTGTTCGGTTTTTTTGGTTAGATCGTTTTTTGTTTTTGTTCGTTAATTAGCAAACGTTCGTTCGTTTAGTTTTGTTAGTGAACGATTTTCGTCAGATTAGTTCTGTTAGCAAACGTTCGTTCAATAGTCTTTTTCTTTTTATTTTATTTTCGGCCAGGGACCTATCCGCGATTATTTTTATCGCAGATTAGCCCCTCATCTTCAAACCCTCGTAACTTTTTGACCGTTCGTCCAAATCCAGTGAAACCAACGCCAAAATCTTCGTCTCGGACCCCTCTTTCTAGTTAATCAACTTGAACATGATTTTGACAATTTAAAATTTGGTTACCAGCAGTTTTGTTTTTGGACTTCTTTTGATCGTAGTTGGAGTTTCGTAGCTCCGATTTGATCGATTCTATTTGCAAATCGAAGCACTTCAGTTGAACTTTCAGTTTGGACTTTCTCATATGAGTTTTTACCCTTGCATCTATGCTTGTGTGCTTATGTATGTTATTGTTTGTTTACAATAGAATATCCGGAGTGCGAAGCGTGCTACTACGAGTCTCTAGGGTTTGCGGATCGTCAGCAAGGCAAGTAACACTTTGATCATATCCCTTTATTACCCAGTTTTTATGCATTAGTTTCAACCCTCAAACATTGCATGAGTAGGATCTGTTTAATATGTGGGTTTGGGAAGTAGATGATGAGGTAGAACCTATTGCCTTTTATATCAAACCCTGGGAGTTACTTCTACGTTATGCTATTACTGCTATGCTATGCTCGTAGACGTGGATTGGTTTGCGTGATCCATGACAGATGTGAGAGATGTTAATTAATGTTTAACTTAAGCTGGCTACTTAAATACATATCTGGGTGGATTGGTTGAGGCACCCTGGAGCACCCAGTGGTTGTCTAGGCACCTGGAGAATCTAGTGTTGTCCTAGGATATCCCGGAGTACCCGTGTGATCATCCTATGGTTCGCCACCCAGGCTCGAAGGGATCATAAGATTATTCATGCTAGAAACTTCCGTGTGCAGCCACAAGCCATTATGGGCTCTGGCATAGTTGAGTAAGTTGTGGGAAACCTTTCCATGATGGGCTAGCATATGTTGGGGATTGTAGGTGTACCGGCCTATCTATCGGTTAAGGGGACCTCTTCGGAAAGACTGTGTCTCGGTCATCCGTTTCTCAAACATCATGCAGTGCGAGAAATACAACAGAGGAGATCGAGTCTTGTGGGGAAAAGTGAGCAAACCTCTGCAGAGTGTACAAACTAATCATGGTTAGCCGTGCCCCCGGTTATGGACATCTTGAGTATCTGGTACTTGAATTATTGATTTGATCTCATCACTCTAAATTAATTTGTTGGATTATTAATACTGTTTAATTGGGATTGAGTTGGAGGAACCTTCTCAATGTTTATCAACCACTATGATAGTTAAACAAAATACATTCCTTTGTTGTAGGGAAAATTGGCTTTTCACAAAAACATGATAACCGTAGAGCCTCCACCAGCCATATATGCACGTAGTGTTAGCATTTATCTTGTTCATTGCTCTACAGTGTTATACTGCTAGCATATTCCATGTGCTGACCCGTTTCAGGCTCCAACGTATTAGGTTGCAGACTTTTCAGACAAAGAGTAAGGTGCGCTAGGTCGTTGTCGTGCACTCAGAAATGCCGTTGGAGTTGATGGACTCATTTACCTTCGATGCTTCTGCAGTTATCTTTATTAGATGACCTTAAGTCATATTATTGTAATAAGTTCTCTTTTGAGACATTCGATGTAATAAGTGTGTGATTGCACTTTGTTATAAATCCTTCAAGTACTGTCTGTGTCAGCATTACCGGTCCAGGGATGACACTTAGGCACAGAGATTTGACCGTTTGAGGTCGGATCGCTACAAACAAGGACCGGGCGTAGCCACACTCGATTCAACTAAAGTTGGAGAATCTGACACCTGCCAACCACCTGTGTGTGAAGCACGTCGGTAGAACCAGTCTCGCGTAAGCGTACGCGTATTTTCGGTCCGGGCCGCTTCATCCAACAATATCGCCGAATCAACGTATGACATGCTGGTAAGCAGTATGACTATTATCGCCCACAACTCACTTGTGTTCTACTCATGCATATAACATCTACGCATAAACCTGATTCGGATGCCACTGTCGGGGAACGTAGTAATTTCAAAAAAATTCCTACGCACACGCAGGATCATGGTGATGCATAGCAACGAGAGGGGGGGTGTTGTCCATGTACCCTCGTAGACCGTAAGCGGAAGCGTTATGAAAACGCAGTTGATGTAGTCGTACGTCTTCACGATCGACCGATCCTAGTACCGAACGTACGGCACCTTCACGATCTGCACATGTTCAGCTCAGTGACGTCCCACGAACTCATGATCTAGCAGAGTGTCGAGGGAGAGCTTCGTCAGCACGACGGCGTGATGACGGTGATGATGAAGCTACCGGTGCACGGCTTCGCCTAAGCATGACGACGATATGACCGAGGTGGATTATGGTGGAGGGGGGACCGCACACGGCTTGGAACATTCAACTTGTGTGTCCTAGGGTGCCCCCTTGCCCCCGTATATAAAGGAGCAAGGGGGAGGGCGGCCGGCCTTGGGGCGCGCCAAGGAGAGGGGGGAGTCCTCCTCCTAGTGGGAGTAGGACTCCCCTTTCCTAGTCCAACTTGGAAGGAGGAAGGGGGAAGGAAGGAGAGGGAGAGAGGGAGGAAAGAGAGGGCGCCGCCCCCCTCCTTGTCCAATTCGGACTCCCAAGGGGGGCGGCCAGCCCTAGGCCCTCTCCTCTCTCTCCCATAAGGCCCATGTTGGCCCATTAGTTCCCCGGGGGTTCCGATAACCCCCGGCACTCCGATAAATATCCGATGACCCCCGGAACTCATCCGGCGTCAGAATATAGTCGTCCAATATATCAATCTTTATGTCTCGACCATTCCGAGACTCCTCGTCATGTCCGTGATCACATCCGGGACTCCGAACTATCTTTGGTACATCAAAACACATAAACTCATAATACCGATCGTCACCGAACGTTAAGCGTGCGGACCCTACGGGTTCGAGAACTATGTAGACATGACCGAGACATGTCTCCGGTCAATAACCAATAGCGGAACCTGGATGCTCATATTGGCTCCTACATATTCTACGAAGATCTTTATCGGTCAAACCGCATAACAACATACGTTGTTCCCTTTGTCATCGGTATGTTACTTGCCCGAGATTCGATCGTAGGTATCTCAATACCTAGTTCAATCTTGTTACCGGCAAGTCTCTTTACTCATTCCGTAATGCATCATCTCGTAACTAACTCATTAGTCACATTGCTTGCAAGGCTTATAGTGATGTGCATTACCGAGAGGGACAAAGATACCTCTCCGACAATCAGAGTGACAAATCCTAATCTCGATCTATGCCAACTCAACAAGAACCATCAGAGACACCTATAGAGCACCTTTATAATCACCCAGTTACGTTGTGACGTTTGGTAGCACACAAAGTGTTCCTCCGGTATTCGGGAGTTGCATAATCTCATAGTCATTGGAACATGTATAAGTCATGAAGAAATCAATAGCAATATACTAAACGATCAAATGCTAAGCTAACAGAATGGGTCAAGTCAATCACATCATTCTCTAATGATGTGACGCCGTTAATCAAATGACAACTCATGTCTATGGCTAGGAAATTTAACCATCTTTCATTCAACGAGCTAGTCAAGTAGAGGCATACTAGTGACACTCTGTTTGTCTATGTATTCACACATGTACTAAGTTTCCGGTTAATACAATTCTAGCATGAATAATAAACATTTATCATGATATAAGGAAATATAAATAACAACTTTATTATTGCCTCTAGGGCATATTTCCTTCAATGACGATATCCAAGGCAATGGTCATGTATGTATGCATCACGTCCTTGACAAGTAGATCGACTCCTACCTGCATCTACTACTATTACTCCACACATCGACCGCTATCCAGCATGCATCTAGAGTATTAAGTTCATAAAGAACGGAGTAACTCCTTAAGCAACATGACATGATGTAGACAAAGTAAACTCAAGCAATATGAATAAACCCCATTGTTTTATCATTAATGGTAACAATATAGAGCACTTCAAGATTGAACGCATTACAAAGCACCTCTCCCATTGCAAGATAAATCAATCTAGTTGGCCAAACAAAATGGATAGATCGGAAAGAAATAGAAAGCTATAACAATCATGCATCAGATCCCAATAAACATGCCGCAAAAGAAGATTACATCAAATAGATCTCCAAGAACATCGAGGAGAACATTGTATTGAAGGTCAAAGAGAGAGAAGAATCCATCTAGCTACTAGCTATGGACCCGTAGGTCTATGGTAAACTACTCACACATCATCCGAAGGGTAGCAAGGTTGATGTAGAAGCCCTCCGTGATTGATTCCCCCTCCGACAGAGTACCAGAGAAGGCCTCCAGATGTTATCTCCGAATAACAGAAACTTGCGGCGGTGAAAAAGTGTTTTGGGTGGCTCTCTGTTGGTTTCCCGATTTTAGAGAATTTATAGAGGCGGAATTAGGTTAGACGTGTTGGAGATATGCCCTAGAGGCAATCCTGTATGATGATATTTTGTATGTGTTTATGAATAAAGATAGTCCTTGGACATTATCAATGATGTGTATTAACAAGTACTTGACTTGTTTGTGGGATTATGCATTGTATGATGACTGTCCTAAAAAGGTCCCTAGTCAAAAGGGTTGTGTGGACGCGCAGCCGACTAGACTAGCATATGACACGGTGGATGGCTCGGCCTCACTAGCCATGGAGCATTGGATGCTAGCCAGATAATATGGGTTTAGAATGATCTGGTCGGATTCGACATAGTCGGATCCGAGTCGAGATAAGGTCCGAGTCAGACAGACCCGATTATGAGACGCAGCGATAGGTCATTTGTGAGTCTCTAGTACAACATACGTTTTATGTCCTAAGACCTGAGCTGGCGCATGTACTCGGGATGCTATCAAACCTGCTTTGGGGCGACCAAACGCTACTCCGTGTCTGGATAGTTACAAAGGTAGGTTTCAGGCTTGTCCAGACCCATGCTGCGAGACATGGTCGAGAAAGATGGGATTTGCCCCTTCGACCAGGAGAGATATACTCTGAGCCCCTCGTGCCGACCAAGATAAGCATGGCCATGCGATACGGATTATGAGATAATCTGGTTTGTGGTCAGCATCACTGGATCGAGAAAGAGGTCGGGCTAGCACAAGGATGACAGACTCGTCTTGAGCCCAACAACATATATCGTGGGCAAAGGGAACATAAGTGTGACATGTTGTATAGGTTCGCCAACTGGTTTTTGTAACGCCCGGATAATCAAGCTACAGTAATCCCCTGCTAATGATGCCAACTCATCACTGTTACTGTTGGTAATCTAACTTTGATTCAAAACCGATTCAAATTCAAATTTAAAATAAAGTCAAAATTTAAAGTTTTCAAATGTAAAAACTAAAATGTTCAAGGTGTTGCAAATATTCCATAACTAATTATGGTGATGAACCAACATTTTTGTAAAATGTTTTAATGCCCTAAACTATTTAAAAGAGGGGCTAAAACAATTATTGAAATGCTTTTAATTAATAAAAGTTGCAAAGTATTTTTATTTAAATGCTAAACATAATTATAGCAGTGGCCTATATTAATCATACTAATTTAGGTACTAACTTGGTGTTTTATAAAACTAAAATTAAATGAAACTAAAAAAGAAAAACAGAAAAGTTTTAAGGAAGAGTAAAACAATAGGAAAAAGGAAAAGTGAGAGAGAACCCCTACCCCTTTGGTCCTCAGCCCACTAGCTGGCCCAGCGCCTCCCCCTGCGGTCGATCCCCTCATTCCCTTCTATTCGACCGACCGAGGCACCCCTCGCTCGTCCCCGCCGGACCCAGCGCGGCGCCCCGCGCTGCCATGTCGCCGACGACAGGATAAGGGCAGCCCCGACGCCTCGGGCCTCCTCCCCACCGACCTCCTCCCACTCACTCCCCCACTCTCGCCCTCTGCGCTTCCCTCTCGGCTCGCCCCAGATCCCCTTATCCACCTCACCCGAACGCCCCCCGTCGCCGCCCGCCTTGCTCCGCCGTAGCCAACATCCACCTCCCGCCCCGCCTTTGCGTCAGCGAAGACCGCCTCCGTCCACTACGTCCACTATGGAGACGAGAACAAGTCGGGATTCCCTCCTTCGCCGGGTCTGCGTCGCCCTCGTCCGCTTCGGTCGCCCGCCATCTTCATCAGCTCCGACCACCCTCAGCTGCAACTAAGCCCTCGCCAGCCTCCGTGTGCCACATGGTGAGCTCCCTCGGCTGTTCCCCTCTTCCCCCTCCTCGTTTTACCATCATAGTCGCCGCCTGAGCCTGTGCGGAGCTTCACTCGCCGTGTTCCCGCCCCGCCTCGTTATGGCCGTGCCTTGGCACGCGCCCACGCACGCCAGCACGTGCGCTGACCGCCGCTGTGACTATGCCCGCCACTGCCGCCATGCTCCCCTGTGCCCCTACGTGCTCCATCGTTTGCCTGTTGCTGTTGTTGCCATTGCTACCGCCGTGCACTACTATTGTCGCCTCGCCGCTCATCCGCTATCGCCGCTTCTAGCCGCCATCGCTGCCCTTGTACTGCTACTGCTGCCGCGCGCCGCTGCTGTTGCTTCTCCGTGCGTGCACTCGCAGCTCCCTGGCCGCGCCCAGGCGCTTCGCCCGCGACACATCTACGCCGGCTAGCTCTTCCACCGCCCGCCCCCACACCGTCCCGGCATAGAGCTCCGCCGCTTCCGCCACTACGGTCACCATGCTGCGCTCTCGCGCCCCTAGCCTCTCCTTCCTGCGCCCCTGCCGGCCGCTCCAAGCTTCGCTCCCGCTCACCGCTCCCACTCACCGCTCCCGTGCTACCGAAGCTGCTGCCGCCGCCTTTTGTCATCGCCGGCGTCGACTCAGGCCATCTGCGGCCACCCCGCGGCCACCATCCAAAGCGCGAGATCCCCAACTTGCCAATGGACCCGCCCGCGCGTGCAGCCGTCACCGGAACCGGCCGGACGGCCATCGCCGGCGCTCGGCCTTGTCGCTGGTTACGTCACTGACATGGCGTGTCATTAGTGTTAAATAAACCCAGCTAAATCGATTGACAATTGGGCCCCAGGGCACTAATTAAATATGTTTTTTTTTATAAAATTATTAGTAGAACCAAGGTCACTGACATGCGGGTACCACTGGACCCACTGACCGGTCAAAGGCACTACTGCAGGATGCTGCTAACGCGACACTACGATCTGAGACCCTTCGAAAACTGTGTGCGATGTCGTAATCGCAAACGATGGTGTAAAAAACCGTCAAAAAAGGTGCAAAACATTTGCAATGGAGGATGCATCAAACACGATTCAGATTTTAGTTGCGTGTGCGATGCAAGGCATACGGTTCAGCTCAATTAACCGTTTGCGATGAGGAGGAACAAAAGAAACGGGCAGCCAGATGAAGGTGTGTGCGATGTACAGCATACGGTTCACTCGGATGAACTATTTGTGATTAGGCAACACAAAAGAAACGGTCAGCCAGATCAAAGGTGTGTGCGATATACGACATGCGGTTCACTCGGATGAACTGTTTGCGTTGAGACATGAGAACAGAAACTGTTCAAATGAACCAGATGTGTGTGATATGAGGCAAACAGGTCTGTAATCGGAAACGTGTGCGAAGACCGATAACAGCACAGACGATTACTGCTAACAAGCTATGTGTGTTGTGAGCAAACGATTGCTGGTATACAATTGTGAGTGATTGATGAAAACATCAACGACGGGTTCCATTGTTTAGTCCGTGTGCGATGTGATTTTCTTTGTCCGCACAACATCTACGCTCTGTCTACAGAGCATCAACATATATACTTAAAAAGACAGCATTGCATACCCAAATTAAGCATACAATTACACAAGTGACTACACACATAACATTTCCACACACCAAATAAAGCAATTACATGCATACTAAAGTAGGAGAAACGAGGATCTAATCATCTACTTATTGTTGCGATGACGCTCGCCATTGCTCTGCTTCCGGCTGGATCCCTGGCTGTTTTGGGGAAGGAGGCACTTCCTCATGTCAACGATCCGCCTGTACATGTCGTAGCTTGTGTACGCCTCCTTGGCCACGTACACGACGTGAGCTTTGTCGAGTTTCTCCATCCAGGCCGAGTGCCAGGCACGCTTCTCATTGTTGCACGAATCCTTCATGTCTCTGTAGTAGGGGTCGATGATGGCCTCGGCGAGGTGAACTAGTGAGTCCTTATCATGCTCCTTGCTGCTCCAGATCTTGTATTGGCCCTGGACGTCGAAAAGATTCTGGCAGGCGATGCCCGAATTCTCGAGCGCCTTTACATCGTTGGTGATGTCCACCGTAGCGAACATGTAGTGGGGGCTATTGACAAACCTAGCGAAACGCTCGCAAGGCCTTGTGGCCAGGCAGTAGTGGTAGACGAGGACGTGGTGGCGCACACACATCTGGGCGATGGCGACCTTGGGACGAGACCCGGCACGAGTGTGGGTGTACTCGAGGTCGAACCCGACCACCTTGTACTTCTCCGTGGCAAGCAACAGCTCCATGATGTGGATGGAGTGCTCCACCCAGACCGGGTCGTTGGTGTACACCACCGAGAGGTCCATGAACCTTCTGTGGGTGTCCACCACGGCATGCATGGTGAACTGCTGCTCGTCGTCGGCAGCCGCTCGGAGCGCCATTGGAGCCACGCAGGATACCCTCTAAGAATTTCTTGTGGTGGGTGTGCTTCTTGCAATGGTGGGGCGTGATCGAAAGGTTGAAGAGACACAAGGGTAGGTTAAATGGCCGCTGTAATAAATGGGTGTCGGCCGGCCTGTAATCGTCACGTCTTGTCACGGCATTCATAGCGGAGGATTCGAGTGCACACTTGACAACACCGCACCACACGCGTGGGCTTGAAGAGGCGCCAAATGTATCGTCGGTGAGCCTGTTCCCGCGCTTCCGCGCTGTTTACCGCGCAAGCTTCCCGCCCGGCTAGTTTGGCCACACGTCGGCTAGAAGAGGGACAAATCGTGGGCGTTTATTGGCAAAAAGCTTTGTAAAAACGAAGTGTGTGGAATGACTTCGGTCATAAGTTTACCCTTGTGTGATGAGGTCAAAGTTACACAGAAGGGTGATGATGGACACTCGAGTGCGATGATTAATTCTGCGCTCTACAGTGCACATGATGGAAGAAACCAACTACAATAATGTCGAAGATCGCAGTCGAGTTAGCTATACAGATCGTGTGCTGTGAGATCGACAAGGTAAACTGATTCGAGAATGGTTAATAAAATCTAAGACCATTGCATATTAAGGTCAAAACAGTGCTAGCAATATACGAGTCTCATACGATGCCATTTCAACGATTGTGTGACGCCCGGATAATCAGGATACAGTAAAACTCTACTAATGATGCCACGTCACCTCGATTACTGTTGCTAATCTCGCGTTAGTTCGAAACCGATCCTAAATTCAAATTCAAAATAAGGCAAGCAACAAAAGTTTTCGAAAAATAAAACTAAAAAGTTCGGGTTGAGCCAAATAATGCGTATGTAATTATGGTGAAGAAACCACACTGTTATAGTATATCTAGATGCACCAAAATAATAAAAACAACAACAAAAACATTTATTTAAATACCTTTTGTAATTAATAAAATATCAAACTAAGTTATTTGGGGACTATACATTTTCTGACTATGGACTAAGTTGAAGTACTAATTTAGGTACTAGTGGTAATTTTTATAAAACCAAAAATAAAAAAACTAGAAATAAAATAGAAAAGGAAAAAGAATAAAAGGGGAAATCAAAAGCAAAAAAAAAAGTAAAAGCCCCCCTGCTGGGTCGTGGCCCAGCTGGCCACCGGGCCAACCAGGCCGGCCCAGCCGCGGCCTCCCACTCCCCATTATCCCCCCACTGCCCCGAAACCCTAGCCCACTCGCCCCCCCACTCCCGCTCGTCGATCTGGATCGGGATCCCGATCCCCTCGCCCCTCGATCCCGTGCGCCCGATGCCGCCCCGCCACCCGTCGTCGGCGCTCCCCCGCCGGCCTGCTTCTCCTCTCCGCCGTCGTCCCCGTCATCCACCTCGCGCCCCGCTGCCAAAACCCTACCGGCCCCGTGTGCTTCCCCTCCCTCATCTCTCTGCCGTGCCGCGCGTCCGCTCCGCCGTGGCCGCGCCCTCCCCCCCCCGCGCGCGCTCCCGCGTCGTCTGCAGCTCCGGCCGCCGCTGCTTGCGGCTGCTCCAACACGCGCCCTCGACGCCTCCGCCCGCGCCTGCCCCGTCCGTCCTCCAGACGCGCCCCGCGCGCGCCCACGCGGCCGCAGCCGCGGCCCCGCTCGTCCGTGTCCCGCGCGCGCCCGCGCCGTCCCACGCGCTCGCCCTTGCGCCGGCCCACGCCGCTCTCTGCCTGCTCTGCTGCTGTGCTGCTTCCCCTGCTGCGGCTCTGCCCGCGTCGTACCCCGCCTCCCCTAACCTTGCCGCGGCCTCGGCTGGCCGCGTCCAGGTCCAGCGCCCGCGCTCGCCCGCGCGGCGACCGAGCCCGTCCGCGCGCTCGTGCGCGCCCACGGCCGCACGCGCGCCCGCTCGCCCGTGCGTCCGCGCCCGCTATGGCCGAGCCCGGACAAGTCCGGTGCCCAAAGGGCCCGGGCGGACATGTCCGCCCCTGGCCTATGACAAACGGGGCCCAGCCCCAGAACGAAATAAAAAAGGAAATAAAATAAATAAATAAATAAATAAATAATAAAATTAATTAATTAATTAAGATAATTAATTAACTTATTTAATCATGTTAATATTAATTAATTAAGATTAATTAACCTAATAACTAATTAACCTAATTAACTACTGATAATTAACTAACAGTCACTGACAGGTGGGACCCACCTGTCAGGTTGACCAGATCAACGATCAACGTTGACTGCTAATGTCATGCTGACGTCATGCTGATGCATTAATTAATTTTCGAACTAAATTAATTTATTAAATTTTAAAAATGATTTAAATCTTTGAAAATTAATATAAAATAATCTGTAGCTCGGATGGAAAAACTTTGTACATGAAAGTTGCTCAGAACGACGAGACGAATCCGAATACGCAGTCCGTTCGTCCGCCACACATTCCTAGCATAGCGAGCACACAACTTTCCCCTCCGGTTCATCTGTCCAAAAACGTCGAACACCGGGATTTCATTCCCGGATGTCCCCCCCTTCGTTGGTATCACTTCCTACCACGTTAGGGCACACCTAGCGCCGCGCTTTCCCATGTCATGCATCATCACACATTGTTTGCTTTATATTTATTGTTTCTTCCCCCTCTTCTCTCGCTAGACACCGAGACCGACGCCGCTGCTACCCAGTACGACTACGGTGTTGACGACCCCTCCTTCTCGGCTGAGCTTCCAGGCAAGCCCCCTCCCCCCCTTGATCACCAGATATCGCCTACTCTACTCTCTACTGCTTGCATTAGAGTAGTGTAGCATGTTACTGCTTTCCGTTAATCCTATCCTGATGTATAGCCTGTCATTGTTGCTACAGTTGTTACCCTTACCTGCTATCCTACTGCTTAGTATAGGATGATAGTGTTCCATCAGTGGCCCTACACTCTTGTCCGTCTGCCATGCTATACTACTGGGCCGTGATCACTTCGGGAGGTGATCACGGGTATATACTATATACTTTATATACATGACACATGTGGTGACTAAAGTCGGGTCGGCTCGTTGAGTACCCGCAAGTGATTCTGATGAGGGGGCTGAAAGGACAGGTGGCTCCATCCCGGTAGAGGTGGGCC